>NC_056733.1:592156202-592208702 GCF_019279795.1 Protopterus annectens | reverse complement strand
TCCTCAACATGGATGCCAAGATTCATCTCTCGAGCTTCACTCACGAGGTCCATGTCACGAACACACAATATACTCAGCACAATCAAAGACCTAGTCATAATCTTCTGTGTTGTAGAGTAACAAAAGTCATAGAACAATTCTATAGCAGAAAGGGAATTTGTCCAACCAGAGAAACATTGTTCAGCGAAAAATAACCCAAGGTACATCTGTACTTCAGAATGATATATACCTTGGAGTGAGTATGTATGTGTATATATTTCAAAAAGTGGTGCAGTGTACCTCAAGGTGTAACACAGAAGCGACTAGGATAATAAACCAAAAAAGTGTTGTCATTATTGTCTTCTTACGATCTTTTGAGGTATTCAGTATTACTTGTGAGGAGAGCTATCATCTGGTAGATGGTAAAGTTAGCACTATGAATATGTCTTGGTGCAACAGGTTTCCCTTTCCAGTAGAATGCAAAACCTCCTGACTATCCTTGGATCTTCCTGTCTTATTAAAGGAGGAAATGTATGTTACTTTATTGTACATGTTACTTCAATATACACTATACTTCAATGTACATGTTACTTCAATATACATGTTACTTCAATTTACGTCATTTCAATGTGCACGTTACTTCAATGCACATGTTACTTCAATGTACACATTACTTCAATGTACATGTTACTTCAATATATGTTACTTCAATGTACGTTATTTCAATGGGCACATTACTTCAATGCACGTTACTTCAATGTACACGTTACTTCAATGAACGTTACTTCAGTGTTAATTAAAATGAATGAATGACACTGATTGACAGTCTTGTCTTACTTACTGATACTGCCGACTGCAGTTTCTGTGTTAATGCCTAATCTTAGTGCCTTGTAAAAACAAAGCCTGGTTAGTGTACATAAACTTTGCAGATTATTAACCTTCTCAGCAGTATATTATTATTATCTTTCTTGCACAGAACTAATAACTTGTCTGTATTACAGATAACATGTACAACACTGTACAGCATGAAAGGTGTTCTCCAGTGCGCAGATCTAACAAGAAATCAGATCAGATACAAAAGCAGTCTTTTGGGAACTCTCAAAGTCATTACTTTGGTATTTTCTGATGTCATACAGTCTGTTTATTAAACGTTTAGGAAGTCTTTCCTGTTTGAGAATGTTTCTGTATGAAAACAGTTTTTCGATATCCCCAGCACTTGATGTCATGCCGTCTGTTTCAAGGTAAATTATGTAACAGTCTGGGAAGTCTGTTGATTCTTGCACCTGGGTCCTTAGGAAATTTCTTATCTGTAATTCAGTGAAGCTTGTTACACACAACTGAATGCCTCTTTTAGGAGTTTTCCTTATCAGCCTTTTTCTCAAGCTGTACCAGAACCAGAACATTCATGTTACATTACATATGAATGCCTTTTATTTATTTGATTTTTAGCTGAGAACAGTTTAACCCTTTAATATGTGTATGCTAGCAAACAGAAATGTATGCATTTAACTGACTATATTATTCCCACATATATTATAGCAACAGAAGGGTATATGCATCTAATTAGCAAAGAGAAATACATGCACTTATAAATCTCTAAATATATATCTAACAGTTACTTCAATGTGCATGTTACTTCTTGCAAGTTACCATGAAGAAAATTATTACTGTGTGCTCATTCAGTATACATTCCATCACTAGGAGAGTGAAGGGTCTATGGTGTCTCTGTGAGGGACACAAATGTGAATGACATTTAAAAGAAAACAACCAGTCTGGAAGGATGTTTGCATAACATATAAAAATTGGGTACTTACGTATTATCGCAACCAGATTTGTAACGTGGTTTAATTAATAATGTTATCTCGGAACGAGTTTATCTGTTCTGCAAAATGGATTGTGTTCCTCATGTACTTTTTCCAGCCTCATTATCTTAACATTGGAATTAAGGCCCGCAACCCCAACCCAGGTCGGGTAATTGTGTAGCATGGGGAACTTCCTTTTGTACTGCTCAGATTGTATATTGATAGACACCAGACACAGAGGAAGAACAACTGGCTAAACTCACCTTCACCCCTGTAATGTATGTTGACCTGTACAAAGTAATGTGCTTATTTACGTGTGTATTTTTAAAAATTTTCTTTTGGTCTGACTTTATCGATGGCTGAATTAAGGCATGCAATCTTTTTTTTTTCATGCACTGATGTCTTCTTTTTAAATTGTGTTTTTTTTATTTATACCACTGCAAGCCTCAGTAAGACGCTTTGTCTAAAGACAGAGACGTGTTGTTTTTATGCCTTGGGATGATTTGTGTATTGCTGGTAACAGTTTTTCCTAAATGAGTATTTCGGTAAGAGTTAAGAGAATCATAATGACATGTCACTGTGGAGAAATCTCTGCTTGTTTAACTACTAACTGCCGCCTTATTTCCTCTTCCCTCTTCTTTTTATTTTGCATTATGTTACATCACTAAATGACGCTACCCAGGAAGAGGAATTTTACCATTATTCCTGTTCTTGTTTCAGAACCAATGTGATAACATACTGAATTGGAGTTTACACACCTGTTTTTAGTTTACAATAAACTCGTTTTGAGATAGCATCACAAATTAGTCCAGGTTACACCACATTACAAATCTGGTTGCGATAATATGTAAGTACCAAAAATTGCTTTAAGGTGTTAGTGTCAGTGGAGCAGCAGGTAACACACTCACCTTTAGTATAGAAGGCTGTGGGTTCTATTCCCACATCAAGTATATCATTTGTTGACACTGCATTGCAGCATAAGGAGGGTGCTGTCCCCCAGATGAAATGTGAACTGAGACCCCATCTGCTTGAGTTGGTGGTAACTCAAATGGTTGTAAAATATCCCATGACACCTGTCAAAAAGAGTAGGCAAAATCTGCTGGCCAAATTTTTCCCTAGTAGTATAAATGCCTTAGGTCTCCCCTGAGAAGATGCTACTAGTATAGTGAGACTTACCTACTTAACAAAAGAATAAAAAATAAATGAAACTAATTTTTTGCATCATAACTTCCATGTTTCATAGATATTCCATGGTTACTAAGACTTCTTACCATTTATGTGTGGCTAGTACCCTCCTTCAGGCTATATATCTTCTTTCTACAAGAAGACCATACCACTCAGTCCTGGAATAAATTTGTGAAAACCCATGTAGTCATCTAACTTATGGTTAAAGGAAGTTAGTGAGTTGCATTATTTAACATGCAGGGGAAGTTTATTCCAGAGGTTGGGGGGAGTTAGGGTTACAATCCTGTTCCTTCACTTGTTTTAGCAGTTAGTGAATATTTAGGTTCCTGGTTGTAATATTGGTTCAGTCATTGGCTATACAGAGATAAAGGAGGTCTAGGACAATCAGGTCAATAATGGCATGGTAAATAAGACAAAACCCAAAAACGACCAGCAGAGGAGAGAAAACGCTTTTTATTGTCACAGACCGGTTTCGGTCACATTGACCTTTATCTGTGTGAATAAATATCATATAAATGATAAAAAGGCTGTTTATACAATAGCAAGATATACAAAACCACCAATCAGAACCATGCTCTATTACCAGAAAAAAGTTAAAGAAATATGCACACCATGTCTTGAAAAAAACAAAATTGAATATGGTTAATAAAACTGTGATATTTGCACATATAAATATATACATAATTTGCCCCTGTATGTATATGTAAATATATATATATATATATATATATATATATATATATATATATATATATATATATATATATATATATATATATAGAACCATATATAAAAGGAAAATATGTATATAAAAAAATTGAAAATATAAACCACCATTCAGGCCTGGGGGAAAAAGACCCTCTAAATGTATGATCCACATTTTTTCTTGTTTAAAATTTCATGCCATTTATTCTTGGAAAATTTTAAACCTACAACTTTATCAATGATGGTAAATGTAAATCTAGCAGTTGTGTGAACTTGAGTATGTTTGTATAAGGCATTGATGATTACCTTGTTGCGTATGTAACTCAAATGTTCAGACATTCTAAGTTTAAAGGACCTAGATGTCTGACCTATGTAAAAGGCGAATATTGACACTCAGCAAGGTAAATCACCCAACTACTATTGCAATTGGATAGAATACGAATATCAAAAACTTTTGGTGTATTCTTGCTTGAAAATTCTTTGTTTTTTAGAACATGTTTAGAAAGTATACAGTAGTCACAAGGGAAACACCCACGTGGCCTAGTTCCCCCTATGGTCATTTGTATTTTGTTGTTATATATTCCACCAGATGGGTGTTTTTTGTAGTAACTAAAATGCTGCCCTAAGGTAGTTCCTTTCCTATAGGAAAAATGCCATCTGCTTTCCAATATTTTAACTAGCTGTTCATCAGTACATAGTATATCCCAATATTTTTGTATAACCCTGGTGAAAGAGGTAACATTTTTACCAAACGTTGTAGTGAATCTAATTTTAGGGTTTTGTCCAGACCTGAACTCACGATAAGTTAATAATTGATCCCTAGACATACCATCTACAAAGGTCTTAGTTTGGGATAAATGCCTATGAATATCTACATTCAATAAACCTGTTGGTAAGATCTTCATTACACATAGTGAGATCAGTTTGTTGAGAACATATTCTCTTGTTTCTCATATATTGGGATTTGGGGATATTGCGCGTAATGTGACCTGGATGACAGCTGAAGGCATGCAACAATGAATTGGAATGAAATGGTTTCCTATATACTGTACAAAGAAACATCTTGTTGTTTTGTTACCAAAACATCCAAAAAGGGAATAGATTTTTTATTGGATTCAACAGTAAAATGGATACCTCATTTATTTTCATTCAAGTAGTTGACAAATTCATGTAAATATGTCACATCAGATTTCCAAACTATCCAGCAGTCATCCAGGTACCTACGCCAAATATCCATCTCATCCATAAAGATGTTATGATTCCTACATAAATAACATGATGTGTAGAATAACCCATAAAAAGGTCCACGTATATTGGGGCAAAAGCAGCCCCCATTGCAGTACCTTTGATCTGCAAATAAAATTCACCATTAAAGAGGAAAACATTTTTAGTTAGCACATGTTCTACCAAACCTAGTAAGAACGTGTTAAAACCAGGTTTGTATAATTTCAGTTCTGAAAGCCAAAACTCCAATGCCATAAGTCCAGCCCAATGGGGGATATTGGTATAAAGTGATGCCACATCCAATGTACACAAGAGCCAATGGTCCTCTATTTGGGAATTTTCTATGCTGTTAAGAAACTCAGTTGTGTCTTTGATTCTAGCTCTAACACCTTGTAGTAAGGGTTTAAGATATTTTGTAAGATATATAGAGATGGGCTCAGTAAGAGACCCACGACCCAACACAATAGGTCATCCCGGAGGATTATTTAGGCCCTTGTGCATCTTGGGAAGAAAATAGAGATAAGATGGGTCAGTAACCTTGAGATGGTACAGGGTGTGTTCATCAGTAATGCCTTCACTCATAGCAAGTTCCAAAAACCCATCCATCTCAGCCTTGAACTTACAGCTCAGATCTATAAAGAGGTGCGTATAAAATCTAGCATCACAAAGCTGTCTTTTACCCTCTTTCTCATAATCTGACCGATTCATCACCACAATAGAATGCCCTTTGTCTGCTTGTACTATCACCAAATCTTTCCTACTTTTAAGTTGAAGGAAAGCTTCTTTTTCACCAGCATCCAAATTGTCTTGCACAAAACCATAATCACTGTTGTTGATAGAATGTAGTTCTCGGTGCACACATTTTTGAAAGGCTTCTACATATTTATTCATTTGTGGCACAAACGTAGAAGCATGAAATTTAAAACCACATTCTTCTGAAACCTGCTGTGCTGTATTGTCCCCAAAGAAAATCTTAAGGTTCCAAAGTCTACAAAAAGACAATAGATCCTGGACAAAATCATACTCAGACACACAAAAGCTGGGTATGTAGTTGAGACCTTTATTAAGCACTTAATACTCATTCTCTGATAAAATATCTGAAGAAATATTTACGACATTGTTTGTAACAATTTTGGTTCCAACAGTTGTAACATTGTCTCTATAGTAACCTCGGCATTTGTGTTTTCTGCCCCCCCCCCCCATTTCCTGTTGTATCTAAAGGGGCTTTCTTATTACAAACCATCTCATTAGAAATATTTTGTTTGTGAGCTGGTAACCTTTGAGAATTTTCACTCTCATTGTCTGTATGGGAAGAAAAATCTTCCCCCAGACCCGTCAACGAAAGGCTGTTTAAGAATAGACTTCCTTTTCCTTTTCGATCTGGGCACCTGGTTTCTATTGGTAAATAACTTAACTTTTCTGGATTGTTCAAAAGGATTCCCTGAGCTATAGTCCTGTTGATCCCTTCTAAACTTATTGATTTTCTTGGACTTGAACTCATTTTCCATTGTTAACAAATCACTACTTAATTTACTCAAACATTCCTTGGATTCAGGTTCATCCTCCCATTTTTTAACATCCTGACACATTTGTAATACTTCTGAATTTAAAATGTCAATTCTACATTGATGGAAAGTTTGCAAGGCTCTAACAAACTCCATTGTAGAGTTTTGTTGTATTTTAGACCATTCTTCCAGCAATTCTGGATTAGGTTGGCCAACAAGGGGTTTAAGTCTAATCCTTAAACCCCTAGGCATAATGTCTTTTTCTATGTATGCTGAAAACAGTCTACTATGCCAAACACTGGACCATAACGCCTTCATTTTTTTAATAAATTTTGTCAAACTGTATACAACACTCTTCTTTAGTACTTTTAGCTGTCCTATTATCCACTTGGTTAGTAGCTAAAGATGTAAATATGTGAGTGTCGTTTTTATCTATATATAGTCCTTTAAGAATAGTGATAAGATCCATGTTGAATGTAGTCAATAAAAATAACTAACCCACAATATAGATCTCATTAATTGTCAATAGTAAAGAATCATATATATATATATATATATATATATATGTGTGTGTGTGTGTGTGTGTGTGTGTGTGTGCATGTATATATATATATATATATATATATATATATATATATATATATATATGAGACCTATAGACTGTATGTCAATAGTGGTTGAAGTCTGTCACCTAAAAGGTTTGCAATCTGTTGACTCAACATTCAACACTCAGACACCAAAGCTGGTATGAATGGAAATGAATATTAATACCAACAAAGCAATTATCATCACAATATAAGTAGCCAAAATGTGAAAATTGTTTGAGTCGATAAAGGCATATATAAATAGTTAAAGAAACAGTACAAGTCCTTCTAAGAAAATAATATTGTAACTTGTTCAAATTAGTAACATTTACTCAAAGAACCCCAGGCCCTTACCCAATGTTAATACAACTTAGTGTCATATGATCGTAAAGCTCCCCGAGGCCTTTACTTCAAATAGGAAAATACACAAAACATATGTTGCACACCAATAGGAAAGAGGCCACACTTTTAAAAAACATATAACCAATATGCAAATTGAAATAAAAAGTACTTGTGAGCTTGCGTTGCCTCAATATATTCAACCAAAATCCAAATCTCAAAGATCGACCTGAGAAAAATCAGAAAGTAACAAAGTCTCAAAAAAGTGACCAAAAGGGCCCAATGCAACTGAGCTGTTGTTGTACACCGACTCCAGCTGACTCAATACATACGCAACAAGGTATCACCAATGCCTTATACAAACATACTCAAGTTCACAAAACTTCTAGATTTACATTTACCATCACTGATAAAGTTGTAGGTTTAAAATTTTCCAAGAATAAATGGCATGAAATTTCCCCCCAGGCCTGAATGACCATCTATGATATGATTCCCAGCCACTTTGATTTATGGTGGTTTATATTTTCAATTTTTGTATACATATTTTCCTTTTATATATGGTTTTATATATATATATATATATATATATATATATATATATATATATATATATATATATATATATAGGTCTACCTGACAACGTCAAAAGCTTAGAACGCCGACTTTGAGAACACCGACGCCAGAAGATCGACAACTGAGAAGACCGACGGATGAAAACCCCGATGCTGAGAACACCGACATGGGAAAAGGCTGTGTAAGCATGCAGTAGTGACGGACGTTAGGGTGCGAGTAAGGTAAGTATGCGATATTGACGGTCTCTAGGGATAGGGGTGGGTTAAGTGAGTTAGGGTTAGGGCGCGGGTTAGGTAAGTGTACGGTAGTGATAGTCTTTGGTTTAGGGGCGGGTTAAGTGAGTTAGAGTTAGGGCGCGGGTTAGGTGAGTGTGCGATAGTGACAGTCTTTGGGTTAGGGGTGGGTTAAGTGACTTAGGGTTAGGGTGCGGGTTAGGTAAGTGTGCGATAGTGACGGACCTTAGGGTTCGGATTTGGGTTAAGGTTGTAGATAGTTGTGTATGTGAGGTTTAGTGTGGGTTTGTAAGGATTTTGGTGTGCTTGTGTTGTGTGTATGCTTTTTGGACAGGGGATTTGTTTTGTTTGTTGATTGTAGGGATTATGGTGTGTCGGGCATGTGAGGTTTTGTGTTTGTGAACTGTCGGTTATGTGGTGTCGGTGATTTCGTTGTCAGTGTTGTGGTGTGTCGGTGTTGTCAGGTAGATCCATATATATATATGTATATATATATATATATATATATATATATATATATACATGGGTTCATAGGTCCATAGGTTCATACTAGGCTATCTGCCCTAGGGCATTTATAAGCCTAGCCAGACTGTGTTTGGCTTTCGCCACCCATTTTAAATTAATTTTGCTATGCCCTTTTTCGAGGTTAGTATACTGTGCCACTGTCTAACAGTGACACAGAAGTGATACCCAGGGTAAAACTACGATCTCCCATCCACTCATCAAGATTCCTCTTGAAGACAGTCAATGAGGGACTCTGCCTAACCTGGACTGGGATTTTATTCCAGAGTGAAGGGAGCCTCTGGGTTATGAATCTGTCCCTCCAGCATGTCCTATTTATTTCAGTGCTGAGGTTCAAGTCTCTCGAGCGCATAGCTCGATGGGATTTGGATTTTCTGAGGTGCAGCATGTTCATTAATTACGGGTTGGACATGGCTTTATACGTCAGGCACAGATCGCCTCTGAGCAGGCGGTATGCCACTGAGTAGAACTGGAGTTTCTTTAACCGGGCAGCATATGGCATCTGTTTGAGCCCTTTGATCCTCTTGGTGAGGTACTTTTGGGGTCTTTCCAGTTGCTGCAGGTGTCTGGTAAGGTACATCCCAAAAGGGGCATTGTACTCAATTATGGGCCTGATGAGGGATGAGTAAAGAGGCACGATGACCTCCCCTGATCTAGATGTGAATCCCTTCATGATTAGGTGGGCTATATAAAATGTTTTTCTAACCACTTTGGCCACGTGGTTGTCAAATGAGAGATTGCTATCAACTTGGGTACCCAGGTCCCTAATTACTTCTTCTGTACTTAATGGATTACCACCTATGTAGTAATTTGTGGGCACTTTGTTTTTGCCAAAGGGGATGACTATACACATTTTGGCGTTTAGCTTGAGGCCATGGCTCTGGCACCAGTTGTCTGTTTCTATGAGGCCCTTTTGGTGGATGCTTGTGCTGGCTGGAGAGTCGATTATGGCACCCAGTTTGTAGTCATCTGCAAACTTGGTCAGCCACAGTCCTTCCATGTTTGCCTGTACCTCCAAGAAATATATACCGAACAAGAGAGGTCCCAGGACTGAGCCTTGTGGGATGCCACTTGTAACTGGTTTGGAGTCTGACATGGCTCCAGCAATTCTAACCATGTGGGTTCTGTCCTTGAGCCAGTTTGCAACCCATCTAGTGACATAGGGGTTTATATTTAAGCTGGTAAGCTTATCTATAATGCCCGAGTGGGGTATTGTATCGAAGGCTTTTGCGAGTTCCAGGTAGGCTGTCTGGACCACCTTCCCCTTATCAATGGCCTTGGTGACTGTTTCAAAGAAATCAACCAGGTTTAAGAGGCAGGATCTGCCCTTAACAAAGCTGAACTGGGTAGGATCCAGTGTCTGTAGGTCCCCAATATCTTTATTTATAAGGTCCATGATGATCCTTTCCATAGCTTTGCAGACCAAGCTAGTGAGACTTATGGGGCGATAGTTTCCAGGATCCGTTGAGGCACCACCTTTGTGGAGAGAGACCACTGTTGCTGTACGCCACTCTTTGGGTACATATCCTGTAGTAAGGCTGAGACTGAGCAGTAGTTTTATGTTTGGGTTTGACTCTTCTTGGAGTTCATGTAGGACGCAGCCTGGGACACCGTCTGGTCCCATTGATGCTGTGTTTTTTGCTTTGCAGAGGGCGGCTCTTACCTGAGTATCTGAGATGTCGGGGGGGGCAGCACTCAGCTGGGATAGATATTCGCCCTTTTGGTGGGGGGGGGGGAGTTTGCGCTGAACCTGTCTACTAGGATGTTGGCAATGTCTGTGGGTTCAGTGTATTTTTTGTCATTTTGGACTAATTCTGAGCATATCTGGGCATTCCCACCCAGGTTCCTAACATAACTAAAGTAAGCCTTGTGATTATCCTTAGTGTCCTGTGCAATTTTTCTCTCGAAGCTGGCCTTAGACGATTTTATGAGTGCTTGTAGTTTTTTGCTAATACTGATCAGAGATGCCTTCCCTTTGTGCGATTTTGCTCTGTCATGTAGTAGCTTTCTCCTTCTATTGTATAGTTTGTTTATGGCTGGGGTCCACCAGACAAGACATCTGCCTTTGGAGGATTGGGTCTTGGTTTTATTTGGGATTGCATGATCCATGCATTCCTGAAGGTGTTCATAGAATGCGTTTATAAAGGATTCTGCGGTCTGGGCCGTATTTTCCACAGGCCCGGGGACTTTGAAGGATTCCACCTCGGTTTTGAGGAGTGTGAAATTTGCTTTAGAGAAGTTTTTCACTGTGGTTTTCTGGGCAGGGGGTGGGGTCAGGATGTGAATATCCAGTGAGATTAGTTTATGGTCTGATCTTACCAGTGAGGGATACACTTCTGGTCTGGAGCATAGAGTCCCCATGTTGGTGATGATCAGGTCCAATAAGTTTTCTCCTCTTGTGGGAGTGGTAACAAGTTGTTCCATAGCATTTGAGTTTATAAATTCTAAGAACCTTTGGGCTAGGGTGTTGGAGCTAGAGTAATGCTCCCAGTCTATATTTGGGTAGTTGAAGTCGCCCAATATAATGGTGTTTGGAGAGACCTTCATATTTTCCAGTGTTCTCAGGAAGGCCGAGTGGGGTTCCTGGGTTTGGGAGGGTGGTCTGTAGCAGGCTATAAACTGGAAGGCAGTTTTACCCACTGTTAGTTGCACATGGATAGTCTCTGATGCTTTGTGCTGTGCCACCAACCTGGATGTGTGGGTATCTTTGACGAATATTGATACTCCCCCCTCCTTTTGTGGTTCGGTCCAAGTTTTGGGGCCGAAAAGCATGGTATGAGGTATAACCTGGTAGTGCTGGGGGGCTCTCGGGAGCCTTGAACCAGGTTTCTGTTACTGCACAGATATCAATGTTCTCAATGCTAAGGAGAGTTTTGAGTGCATGCATCTTGAGGTTTAGAATTCTGGCGTTGAGTAGCATTACTCTTAGTTTCTTATCCCTTGTGATACCTATGGAGGTGGGTTTGTCTTTTGAGCCTTGCCTAAAAAAGGCACTATGGGGGTAGCAAGAGCCTTTGCCAATATCCGAAAGCTCAGGGGTGACAGGTGCAAGCCGTCCCTAGCAAAGCATTGTGGCTTGTCGAGCATGTCATCCCAGGCTGACAGGCATTGGATCCCCTTTGAATGACACCAATACTTAAGCCAATTGTTGAAATTGATCATCTTGTCTTCATATTGTGGCATAATTCTTGGTGAGGGTAAAATACTACTCAAGGTCTGGGTCATACCGACCTGGGCTACATGCTCAGAGAGCTCCTCTATGTCTCTTTTCATGTAGTCCAGGGAGGTATGTCTCAGGTTATTCACACCAGCATGGACAATGACTGAGTCATATTTGTACTTGCCTTGGAGTGACCTGAGTGTGTGTGTTATGTGGCAGATCCTAGCGCCCGACAGGCAGCTCACTGTGACCTTCTCCTTGTTCAGCCTGGTGAGCGGGACGTCAGTGTGCCTGATGATAGAGTCACCTATTACAAGTGTATCAGTTGTGTTGTTTAGCCTTAAGGGCTGTGACTGTTCGGCACACTGGCTTTGTGAGCTATGTGTTGCACATGTTTTGTTTTGGGGTAGTGGTTGCTTGGGTGTCTGCTTTGGAGGTCTCTGCTGCTTAGGCAGATTTTTATTTAGAGCCTCCAGTATGTTTTGTGTGTTTATGTGTTTGGTTTGCTGTTGTGGTAGGTCTATGTGAGACTGGAATTGTAGTGAGTGTGGTTTCCTTCTCCTCCTGACTGGTTACGCCAGTACTGAGTTGAGAGAGCTTTGCCTCCAGTTTGGCTATATGGTTGCATCTCTCACATGTGTTGGAATTTATTGGGAGGAGGAGAGGGTTGTCTGTGTACATGAGGCAGTTGTAACATTGCCTCAAGATTCCCAGATTCACCAGCTGGACCGGAGATGAGATTGACAACTGACCTTTGGACATGCTAGAATAGTATTGGGAATTCCTTTATAATTGAAAAAAAGGGCCAATGGGGAACAAGGTACTTAAGGGGTGTTTGTGAGGGTGTAGTGCTTTTAATTTTTTAGTGCTGACTTAGTGAGCAAGTGCTAGGTAACTTAAATGCAATGTGTTACAGGTAACTTAAATGCAAAAATGACAAACAGTAACTTTCTTTCAAGTGAAACAAGGAAATAAGTACAGTAAGCAATGCAGATATCACTAGGGATCCACAGAAGTGCTAAAAATCCACGTTTTAGGTGGAATTAGCGTTTCAGGGAAATAACAAGCAAACAAACAACAGCATACAAACAAAGCTAGATTCAGCATATACATACAGGGACAAATTATGTATATATTTACATGTGCAAATATCTCAGTTTTATTAACCATATTCAATTTAGTTTTTTCAAGACATGGTGTGCATATTTCTTTAACTTTTTTCTGGTAATAGGTTATGGTTGTGATTAGTGGTTTTGTATATGTTGCTACTATATAAACATCCTTTTTATCATTTATATGATATTTATTTACATTGATAAAGGTCATTGTGACAATAAAGAGCATTTTCCCTCCTCTGCAGGTCGTTTTTGGGTTTTGTCTTCATATTTGGGACCTTGCAGATGCCGTCTGTGTGAGGAGTCTTTGTGAAGTTATGGCAAACAAGACAGAAATCACTTTTCAGAAGTCTATAAGACACTATCCCTCTTGACAGCATGGGAGCTTTTGACCTGTGATTTCTTTGGTTAAGAAATTCTGGAGATTTTTCTAATTGTTTGAGTTGCTTAGTGAGATGCATCTTGAAGGGGGCACTGTACTCAATAACTGTTTATATCAATGTTGAGTATAAATGAGTGACAACCTCTTTAGACCTTGATGATACACTTTTGGCAATTAACTGTGCTATATAAAAGAATTTCCTAACAACCAGCACCAGATGAATGTCCAAAGAGAGGGATCTATCAACCCAAGTACATTAGGTCCCTGACTACCTTTTAATTTTGTAGTGGTGTGTCTTCCATATAGTACAATGAGGGGAAAAGTTGTCTGCAAAACTGATAGTACTATACTTTTTAGCATTTATTTTGAGCTCATTTTAGTACACAAAGAGTTTACTAGGGAGAGTTCATCCTGGACAATTTGCTTGTCAGAGGGTGACTTAACAACAATGCCCAGTTTGCATTTATTTATAAACTTTGTTAGCCAGCGATTTTATTAGCCTGAGAAGTAAATGCCAAAAAGAAGAGGTCCCAGCACAGGACACTGAGGGACACCACTAGTCACTTTCATACTTTCTAATGAGGTGCCTGCAACTTGCACTGTGTGGATTCTACCTTCCAGACATTTGCTATCCCATCCTACCATATATGGGTCAGTTTTTAAAGCATTTATCTTCTATATGATGTCAGCATTGGGAAATGCTGTCATGTTGTCATCGAAAACCCCCTACATACACCACATATCAGGGAGGACAATTTGGTTCTCCCCTGAATCCTTGAGTGCAATACCATCAACTCATTGCAGCTAAGAGTAAAAGAAATTCCCCATGCAGTATTCAGTTTAGGTAAGTGTACCAGTCACTAATGGTGCAATGGTCAAGCTAGTCAACATCTCTCCACCGCACAGCTGACAAGTGGAAATATTCCATTTTGAAAACAAAAAAGTTGTCAATTTCTTGTCTGAACCAGAAAGAGAAAGCGAGAGAGAGAGAGAGAACATTTTCACCTTCTTTTAACTTATGCCTAGTCCATGGCAAGGAAAAATAAAGCTCTGACAAAGGTTTCTGTGTCGTGAGTTCTTTTAGTTGCCTTGGTGCTGAAGGAGCTGGTGTGAGAAGTGGGCAGACAAGACTGGCTTGCCATTCTTGAGGAGTTTGTACAAGTCTTGTTGCAGCCCCACCAGCTAGGGGTCACCTCTTAGATGTATATCTTATGCCGACAGGCACAGACTCTGGGTCCTAAGCAGAAATAATATTTGTATAACACTGTAGCCAAGCAAGGAGAAGTACAGAGGCATGCCCCTAAGTCTAGTTTAGTGTAGTGGGCACTGCAACATACAAAGCAACCAAAAGGTCAAGGAAGTTAAATGCTCAGTTGAAAAATTTAAGGTAGCATAGATGAATATTTACCATGGCTTGACTCTTTTTTTTCCCTTGCTTGATATAAGCTGACATAACCAAAAAGGATCTGATGAAGTTCAGATATCCTAGACAAAAGCAGTTATCCTTGGCAATATTTATGTGGATTTGTCTTTTTTGGAGTGAATAAAGTGGATTTTGTATTTCTACAACAGTTGTGTATTTGCAACTGTTAAACCTTTGGAGTGGGTCCAATCCAGCTACTTCATCTGGCTTCTTTTAATTTTTCTGGTTTGGTTTGTGCTTTGTGACTTTCTTCATAACTTAAAAGGTATCTGCCCACAAAATGGTGCTAGGTGCTATCAACAGGCAGGAAATGGGAATGAATGTGTCAAATGGGCATCTGGCAAGGCTTTATAGTCAAATGCTGGTAGAGGGCAAACGCATAGGGTCACAGGTAGTTACTAGGCATGCTGTCAATGAGACCATTGAGGAGCCTAGCTCAGTTTCCCAATTGCTTCAAACACTGCCTGGTTAAGTGACTTGCTCAAGGTCACAAAACAGGGAAATGAGGGAATCAAACTCTGGATTACACAAACCAGTTTTTTAACAGATCATGCCCATTATCCTCAAAATCAAATGCCAGACTGAATCTTATTTTGATTTATGTATATCACTGGTCCTTTGATTTATATATGTTCTGCCCCATTTTTCTTCAGCAAGCTAAGAGCTACCTTCTGTTTGATTGCAAGATGGGGAAAATGACAAAGAGATGGATGTAAAGAAGGACTTGTTAGTGTAGGCTAATGGAAGTCTGATTTATTTTGATAGCATTACTGTTTTAATTACAGAAAATGTATATGTTTTCAAAACTGTCAGTATGTCTACCCTTCTCTTCTTCTTTACTTTTTCAATAATTACAGAGATGTGGATTTAAAATTAAAACTTTTATCTTAAATTTTATAGCACAAACACAGATGACCATTTGCTAAACAAAAAAAAAAAACAGTTGCACATTGAAAACAGATTAAAACATGAGCAACAGTAAACCTCTCTTAAAAACAGACTTAAGCATGAGTAACACTAAACTTCTCTTCCTATGAAGCTCACATTCTCTGAAAATACATCTGTACAGTGGCAGATTAAGTGTACCTTGGTCTCCTTTTCAAACTATGGGCTCCCTGCATTTTTTTAGGATCATGCATAAATACATGTGCTCTTTGAGTCACCTTTTTGATAGTTTTGAATTATATTTCTTATTTAATACAACAATATTTGTTAGAGTGCATTTTAAATTTATAGTTTCAAACATTTATTTCCAGTAAGCAGTGAAATAAAATGAAGTGATAATGACAAAAGTATCCATTTCAGATAATTTCAACCATAAAAGGCCACTCAATCTGCTGTCATTATAATCCACCAATATCTATACTCAGCAATTACAGCCACAAAATCTACAGAGTATGCATCATGTCTGATTATGATAAAGAAATGGCCACAGTAAAATATTCCAATTTGCTTTGCATAACTGTACACTAGTTCTGTAAAAACAGACTAATGACTTTTTAACATTATCAGCTCAGCAGGTTCAATCATTTTTATCTACAGACAACCCCTGTCTAGCAATTATAGTTACATTGTGGAGTGCATCCTTCTCAGCTGTGTCAAAAATTTAATAGCAATAATGACCAGTCATATATTTCAGATTTGTTTCACACAAACACACAGTGGCCAAAATTTCCTACTTAAGTCCTACTTAATTTACACACACACACACACACACACACACACACACACACACACACACGCACACACACACACTAGTCTTGTAAAGCCAGATTAAAAATGGTTTAAAAATAACCAGATAAGAGCATAAGGTATTTTAATCCATAGAGACTGTGAATACCCCTTATTGTTATGAAGAAATTAGTTACATGTACTTTATTGCTTTGGATGAACTACAGTAAACTGTATAAAGATTACTAGTATCATTTCATTAATTCTAGCCAAGTGTAGCACAGTCTAAATAGAAGAGTATTTATGAAAGCATAAAAGATATTCACAACCTGATATCATCTGCCAAGTCAATATGCACAATCTCTGCAGAAGTAAAACTCATCTCAATAATTCTACATCAGACAGAACTACTACTAATGCAGAAGTTGCTGCTGTCAAACAACTTTGCATTTAAGTGCTTCACCTACAAATGTAGTATCTGCTGCCCTTTAAGAAAAACATTATATATGTTTCATTAAAATAATGGCGTGCTGGTGATATTGCCATAACTTTTCCTGAACTAGGTCAGCTATATACTAGGGGCTGGTTAGCAAAAGAACAGCAACAGGATAATAGTTACCAGGCATGAAGTTCAGGAGACCACTAAGGAGCCTAGCCCAAATTCCCAACTGCTCTAAAGCACTGTCTGGTTAAGAGACTTGCTCAGTGTAACACACTAAGTAAATGAAGGTGGAAAGATTCAAACCCTGCACCGCTGACACAGGAAACAGCTCATTAACTAGTTGGAGTTTTAGTCTTCTGCGTAACAGCCAGGGTTACAGATTTTAATTAATTGCAGAAATCATTTACAATTCAATCTTGTAGAGAAGACTGTATCGCAGTAATATGCAACAATGACTACATAATGGATGCTGAAACTCAGAATGTTTTGATCATCACTCCAAATAATACAAACTATATGACCTGACAAATGTCAACCCCTTCACAGTTGCTAGAGACTGTAAAGAAGGTACTGTGAACATATACTACTAAAATGCAACATGGTTAGACTATATTACAAAATTCAGGCCTATTAATTAATTCATTCTTTCTTTAGTGCAATGAGCAAAGCAAAACAATTGCAAAAGTATATAAATCTTCAGCAGCTTTTTTTAATAACCCACAAGTCATACAAACATCAGAAATATTACTGCATACAGAATATTGTTTTCTATTGTGGGGGGCTTTTATGCTCACAGGACATCAATATCTCATTTTTGACTTTCCTATGCCTTCTCTGTCATCCTGCCTGCAATTGTTTTGTTATGATGAGTATAACAAAAGATAATAGCCTTCGACAACAGTTTGGAAATAGTCTGTTTTGTTGTCCTTTCTTCTTACCTTCACAGGAAATGACAACTGATCTGAAAATTTGAAAGATGAAAGATGTTTGTCTGTCAAGAAAGTATGTGAGTTGTCTGTGGACATCTAAGGTATGGAGTATCCTTTCTCCCTCATTTTTAGGTTCAGTAAAGAAAATGGGGAGATGTTTGGCTTAAAGTAAATTTTGATACCATATTAGGCATGAAAGAAGGATTAGTTCTCAAAGAAACCCTGTCCATGTGAAAATTGAGATAGGGTTGACACACCATAAGAGCTTGCAACTCAAATACCCTTTTTGCAGAGGTCAGAGCTCAGTAAAACTGTTTTCCATGATAAAAACCTCAAGTCAGCCAGATTATCTGGTTCAAATGGAGCAAGTGTTCACTTTCTAACACAAAATTAAGATCCCAAGGAAGGCCTCAGATTTTCTTGGAGGCCTCTTATGCAAAACCCCTTTCAAGAATATTTTGGCATGAGACTACATTGAAAGAAGAAGATTCATTAGCGAACATACTGAAATAGCCAATAAAAGAACCTTGATAGAGGAATAAGAAAGGCCATAGGATAGTAACTCACACAAGTATTGTAGAATAAGAGAATAACTAGCTCTGAATGGATGCTGTTATGTTGTTGGCACCAAGTAGAAAACCTTTTCCATTTGTTAATATATGATTTTCTAGTAGCAGGCTTTCTTGCCTCCATTAGTACCTGCTGCTCATTCTTAGTAAACAGGTGCATAAAAGGAATTAAAAGCTTATCATCCAGGCAGTCAACTGAAGTTGACTGATGTCAGGGAGTATTAAAAATGTGCACTCTTGTGTGAGTAGATCTAGTATGTGAGGAAGGCTGTGGTAATTGCCCGGCTATTTTCAAAAGAAGGGAGAATTGTGGTTGTCTGAGCCAGAAGGGAGTCACTATAACAATCTTGTGGGTTTCCTTCTAAATGTTCAGAAATACCCTGGTTATTAATAGAAAGGTTGGAAAAGTCTACAGGAGCATTCCTGTTCAAGGGAAAGAAAAGGCATCTGTCTTCCAGGCCTTCTTGCATGGAGTCTTTGAACAGAACCTTGCCAGTTGATTGTTCAGTGAGGAGGCAAATAAGTCTGGTTGAGGAACTCACCACAGATGGATCAAATCTTGGAAGAACCCCTGATATAGTTTTCATTTGTGAATGTCTGCTGTGGTCGTGCTAATGGAATGTAGGATGCCTGTAGACTGAGACTGCTCTGAGAAGGTATATCCAAATATAGCATGGCTAGTCTGCAAAGTGGGTATAACTTAGTTCCCCCTCACTTATTAATGTATCGCATGACTGTGGTATTGCCTGTAATCACTTGAAGAGGTCCCAGGGATCAAAGATGGTTCAGAGAATTCAGTGTCTTGATCAGGGCAAGTGTCTCCTTGATGTGTATATGCTTGCATCTGTCCTTCATTTCCGAAACTCCCTACACTTTTATCAGTTCTCAAACTGCTCCCCAAGCAAAGTCATAAGTGTCTGTGGTAACTGACTACTTTGGAGCAGGGAGGGAGAAGGGGAGACCTAGATTTAAGGATATCCATTGTTTCCATCAGAAGATTTCTCTTCTGACAAACCCCCAGCACTGAGATTTGAAAAGATAAAGGGTGTTAATGATGGGACCAAAGAGATTTCAGATACCACTGTATCTTACTCTTTGCCGAGGGTATCATAAGAATCATGATGACCATGAGACCCAAAATCCAGATGCATTATCTCTCAGTGACCAAAGTTTGAGTAGAAAATCTTTTTTCCTGTGAAAGAAAAGCTCTTTGAACTGACATGTCTAGTTGACATCCCAGGAACACAATCCTATATGAAGGAGTCTAGGAAGACTTTTGAATGTGCTCTAGGAATCCCAGCTTGTGTAAGAGATCACTCAGCCAAGACAGAGATTCCTGACAGTTTAAAAATGATTCTTCAAAGATAAGTAAGTTATCTAAATATGGAAAATATGGGTACCCTGTAACCTTCAATGAGCTATAACTGGAGCTTGACACTTTGTGAGCACTCTTGGTGCAGTAGATAGTCCAAAGGGTAAAGTAGAGAACTGATAATGTGATCCAGACACACAAAATCTTAAGAGATGTCTGAAGTCTGTATAAATAGGGATATGATGATATGCATCTTTTAAGTCTAGTGTTGCCAGGAAACTTGGTTTTGAAGCGATATCATTTGGAATTTGGGCACTATCACAAACAGGTTTGAGAAAGAAAGATCCAGAAATGGTTTCCAAGAATGTTATTTCTTTGGCACTAGGAACATCCTTGAATAAAAGCCCCCACCCACCTGGGAAGGAGGAACTGGTTCTATCACTCCTTGGAACAGTATGTGATGAAGAACCTTTGGAAACAAAAGTATCTGATCTGGAGGATAAGGAATGGCCCCTTTGAAAGAAGGAATTTCCTCCCACTGCTATCTGCAATCTTGGTGAATGATTTTCAGAACTTATTTGTCTGAAACAATCAATTGCCAAAGAGAAAAACTGAGATTCAGGCTTTCTAGAAGGAAAAAGGGACCAGTGTAGGTGGGGGTCACAAGGTCTCTTGAGTAGTCATCCAGACATGTTGGACTGTTCTTGGTTCTGGGAGGTTCAAGAATTCTTTTTGGAACTCCCTTGCCATTTCTTCCTAAATGACTGCATATCTGTATTTTGTTGAGTCTATTTCTTCTGTTTTTTTTTCTGCCAACATTTGATGAAAAGATAAAAAATCCATTGGAAACAACATAAGATTTAAAAAGAAAGTTTTCTAGTTTTCTTACTTGAGCAACTGTGTACTGTGGCTTTAAGTGTTAAAAAAAAAAGAAGAAGTTGTTTTTCTGTATACTGTCACTTTAAGCAGTTTTCTGCTTTGCCCACATCCATGTTCACCTCTTCCTGCTTTTAGCCACTGAGACAGGAGTAAGTGTTGGTGCTGAAGCAAAATTAACATTTTAGATGTCTGGACTTATGACATGAGTTGGCTTTCATTTCCTAGAGATAGCAGGTGTTTGGACTTATGACAGGTGTTGACTTTAATTAACTAGAGAATGAGTGTGTATGAGTGGGCACAAAATGCCCCACTTGGTTATGAGGATTTGTTAGAGTCAAACCCTATACTTTAGGTACAGGAGGTTAAGAGCCTTAATCCATCTGCCAGACTCATATATGCTGATGCAAAATCTGTTATGTTAACTTTTTAAGTGATTTGGAGTAGTCTGTCAGAGAAGACCTAGGCATATCAAAAATGAAATGTAGGTGTTCTTCAAACATATAACCCCCCTCCCAAAAGATAACTATATGCCATACAGTAATATTTCTGTATGACTTGTAGTTGAACAAAAGCTACTGCTACAGCAGTTACATTGACTGTAATAATTTTGGTTTATTCACTGCACTAAGAAATGAATTAATTCATTAATAGGCCTGGATTGTGTAATATAGTCTAAACGTTGCATTTTAGTAATATATGTTGTAGTACCTTCATTAGAGCCTCCAGGAAATGCAAAGGGTTTTACATTTGTCAGGTCAGATAGTCTGCATTATTTAGTGATGATCAGAACTGTCTGATCTTCAACATCCATTATGTAGTCTTTGTTGCATATTACTGTGGTACAGTTTTCTCTGCAAGACTGGATTGTAAAGGATTTCTGCATTTACTTAAAAACTGTTGGCCTAGCAATTAGCAGAGAGGGATAAAGTTCTGATTTGTTAATGAGCCGCTTTCTGTGGCAAGGTACAGAGTTTGAAACTTTCCACATTCATTTATGTCTCGTAAAACACTGAACAAGTCATTTAACCAGACAGTGCTTTGGAGCAACTGGGAATTTTCACTCCTTAATGATCTCTGAGACTACATTACTAGTTACGATGAGCCTGTTGTTGTTTGCCAGGCATTTCCTATTGCATAGCTGATCTAGTTCAGAAACATTTGGGCAATATCACTGGCACACTATTCTTAATGCAGCACAGGGAATTTATTCTTAAATGTAGTGCCCGCTGTCCTTGATCAATGAAGCACTTAAATGCAAAGTTGTATGCCAGTAGCAACCACTCCATTAGCAATAGTGTTCCTCAATGTGGCATCATTCAGATGGCTTTTACATCTGCAGATATTGTTTATATTGACTTAGAATATGTTATTATGTGGTTGATATTTCTTATGCTCGTATAAATATTCCTCTATTTAAACTGTGCTTTACATGTCTGTATCATATGGTGGGATGCTATTGATCTTTATAGAATTTCAGGTAGTTCACCCAAAACTATCAATAAAGTACATGTAATGTATTTCTTCATAACAGTGGGTGTACACAAAATAGTTAAAGGTGGAGGTGGGGGAACACTGGGGATGAAAATACTTTATGCTCTTATCTGGTCATTTTTAATCAGCCAGCCTAGCTTTACAGCAGTAATGTCTGTGTGGTGTGTGTGTGTGTGTGTGTGTGTGTGTGTGTGTGTGTGTGTGTGTGTGTGTGTGTGTGTGTGTGTGTGTGTGTATGTGTGTGTATGTTTGTGAGATCTAAGCTGGAATACCATGGCTACTCTGTTTGTATGAAACAAATTTGAAATATGTGACATTGGTCATTATTATTGTTAATTTTGGACACCAGCATCTGAGAAAGGTGTAGTCAACAATTTTGCTAGACTTTCTGGGTTTGGGGGATGTCTCTGGATGTAAATGTATGCATAATCCACCACTGGCCAGATACATTTTCAATGAATGTGAGTTTCAAGAGAAGAGAAGTTTGCTGTTGCTCATGCTAAGTCTGTTTTCAATGTGATTCTATTTTGTTTTGTTTTCTTTATCAAAAAGCCACCAGTGTTTGTGCTATAAAATTTGAAATAAATGTTTTAAATCAAATGTCTGTAAGCATTGTAAAAGTAAAGAAAATAGGATGCAGACTGACATGTTTGAACAGTGTTTATGGTAAATAGGGAGAAACAGTCAAGTAATGGGACACTGAAATGGTTGCTGGGGGGGGGGGGTCTGGTCCATTACTCTGCCTAGGGCCCTATTTGACCATGATCAAGATCTGCATCCTATCTGCCTTTTTATGGGCAGATGGCTGACTGTTATGAAAATTGCAGGTGGTAACACATAAACAGACATCCTCTAAAGCAGACAGAACAGGAGGAATGGGTGTAACAACTCATAGTATTTTCTGAGGGAGTGAGAAATCGCAGTGTTTTTCCACTGGACACACTGGCACATTTTAGCGATAGTCTCAGAGAAAAGGAAGCACCCAAAGGGAGAATTAGAAACTTAGTTTTCCTCTGAGTCTAAATCAGACATCTGAGGAAAAAAACTGTAATCCGTCCCTGTGTCTTCCTATTCAGATTCAGAATCTTGAGTCTCGTCAAGAAAACAGGAATCCATCTTCCTTTTACCAGAAACTACTTTACAAGAAGGATCAATAGCCTAAATTAAACCCTGACCCAGACCCAGAAAACTATTCCTATCCAAAGAGAATTGAGGAAGAGTAGCTACATGCTTGGTTTTCTCTTTCTTTTTGACAGGAAAAGTGGGGCCAACTGTATTATTAATGGCAGCAGCAGCTTCCCCAGGGTTTGACTCAAATTTGAGCTAACAATGTGACACAACAGGGAAACCTTCCCTGTTCCCTCTCTCGGGACCAAAACACTGGGCCTTCTTTGCCCACTGAGGGAACTCCAACAATCACATAGGATGTGGTTAATCCCAGGTCCATAGTGTTTTAGGTGCTACACCAGAGCAATCCAAGGATAAATGATGAGTGCTCTGAGGTACAGCAAATGGCTGCAGCAGAGTCACCCACCTGTGGCTGCGGCAAACTGCTAACCTGCTGTGGTGACAAAGGATGTTTGCTTAATTTCTTTCTTTTTGTGGCTGGAAGAAGGATCCTCCATGAAAGTGGTAGCCTGTTTCATGATCAAGCAAAAAATGGTGACTTTCTTGCAGAAGAGAAAAACAGCAATTGCTGGTAAACACTACCAGTCCACAAAAGTTACTTTTTTGACAAACAAAACAGTAAAACATATAAAAAATATTTTAAAACACTACGCCAGCCCCACAGAAGTCAAATAAACACAAATTTTCCAGAGAAAAAATGTTTTCAGTTACTTTACATTACTTTTAACCTGACAGAAAAAAGAATGCACTACTTTTAACAGTATGTTACAGTTTGCGGACAGTCCATTAAAACACAGCACTCCTGGATTTAAAATAACTTTCCTGAAGAGCAAAGTAATAAAACATCAACAAAATTAAGAAAATGGGAGTGTTTTTTTTTTCCTAAAAGGGAACGTATCTGTCCAGCAAAGGAAAGCACAAGCTGACTGTTGATTTTCAAATGCCTCAGAGGAGAACATTCTTCAGCAGGCAGTAAATCTCTGGAGGGCTTCACTCCCAAACATGTCTTTTAGTCTACTCAGTTTGAGCTACCTGAGAGTTTGGGCATGTGGAAGGTGCCTTGAAGGTGTGGAAGCTGGTTGGCTGTTATATCCTTGGCAGGATATAACACATATAGCTAAGGCTACTGTAGCAGTGATTAATATGATGAACACAGAAAGAATTTATGCTTCACTAAACTGTATGTGTCATAGATATCATGTGTAGAGTTATGGCTGTTCTTGCACTGAGCTGCTTGAAAAGAATTATGTTTATTTACTTTATACTCCTACAGTTATTTATCCCATTTCATCACTTCCCTTATTGCACATCTAGGTGTGTCATTCAGACAGAATGCATTACTTGCTGTTTGTATGCATCCCTTCTCTTTTGCCACTTATTCATCAATAGTGTTTCATGCATCGGACAAAAGTGAAAAAATATCTGTATGATCTATCATGAGTATGTTGGAGTAATTAATACATTGTCCATGCAGACAGCACTGTCCTTCCCTGTACAAACATTTATCTCTTACAGTTGCTGGGCTCTCACAGATAAAATACAACTACATCAGTAGAACAGACAGTAGAAAATGTAAATTCCCAGGTTGCCCCAGTCTGCTTCAATAAACACATCACACCAAATAACATTTGACGATCTTTATTAAAACTTCCATAACATAGCTTTGATCAGCAAAATTATTAATTACAACTAGACATAATATAGTTGGTTCTAAACACAGCATAAACATCCTTGTAATATTAATCAGGGCAGCGTACCTACTCACCCTGTCCCAGTAAGCAACATCCATACCTTTGCTCACTTACTTTACTTATGAAGCAGCGTCCAAGACTCACGCCATATCCCATTTATCCAGTAAGCAGCATCCATACCTGCACTCATTTACTTTACTTATGAAGCAGCGTCCCATCTCACTTCATACACCATTCATTGAATTACCTTCCAACCAAATAAGCAGCATCCTTACCTCAGCTTACTTATTTATTCAGCAAACTTCCTCCAGCTGCTCATTTTCCTTTTCCCAAATCCTTGAAATGAATGCAGACACCAGAGGAGGAACAGAAGACGGCAAGCCTGTCCCTCTTCTCTGCCTACCCTGACTGATAAAATAACCCCAACCCCACCAATCCACCAACAAAAAAGGAGAGTGGGTGGGTAGCAAGTTCACGCCAAAATGTGATTGCTTACCCAGCTACACTTGTCTAAACCCCTTAAGCCCCTCCCCACACTTATCTCATTTCTTTCCCATCATCCCTCCCTCCATTTAATACTTTCACCTCCCCAACCCAACTAACTCCCATTAATATATCACCCTAACCCCTCTTGAAGATGTCCCAGGACAACTTGGTTTGTTACCAAATCTCATTTGTCCCGGTCCCCTTCAATAAACATTTCACACCAAATGACATTTGACGACCTAGAAACAATATAGTTGGTTCTAAACACAGCATAAACATCATTGTAATGTTAATCAGGGCAGCGTACCTACTCACCCTGTCCCAGTAAGCAACGTCCATACCTTTGCTCACTTACTTTACTTATGAAGCAGCATGCAAAACTCACTTCATATCCCATTTACCCAGTAAGCAGCATCCATACCTGCACTCGCTTACTTTACTTATGAAGCAGCGTCCCATCTCACTTCATACACCATTCATTGAATTACCTTCCACCAAATAAGCAGCAGCCTTACCTCAGCTTACTTATCTATTCAGCAAACTTCCTCCAGCTGCTCATTTTCCTTTTCCCAAATCCTTGAAATGAACCCAGACACCAGAGGGGGAACAGAAGAGGGCAAGCCTGTCCCTCTTCTCTGCCAACCAATCTGAACAGGTTGTTCCCCCTTCTTTCTACCCCAAATTTTTAAACCAACTACCTCCCATAAAGGGAAGGATTAAGCCAAACATCATTCGGTGTACCCATTATCTGTAAAGTACATTAGAACCCCAAGTAATCATCAAATTGATTTTCCTTTCATAGGGAATCAGCTGCCTAGTAATCCCACGTCATACCCACTATTCCAAAAGCAAGAAAATTTGTAATCCCAAAACCACCCAAATACTAACTTCAAAACTCTACTTCAAAACTTTAATGATCTAACACTAAGAGCCAGAAAACCAGAACCCCTTAACCTAGTTCCTGAACACCATATCCCAGCAATGAATTACTCTACATGCCCAACATTAACCCCCCCAATTCACTCAGTATTGAATGGCAATCAGGCCACCGTCCAAAATTTGTAAATTAACATAACCCTGTCCCCCATAAAATACAAAAGTCACCGCTAAATCCCTCTGACCAACTGGAATGTCCTGCCCTGTGTACAAGCCTGAACCAAATAATGCAACCACCTGTCCACCAGTCTCCTACCCCCAGTTGGCTGCAACACAATTTGACCAAGCTAACACCCCTACAATCTACTTGAATTATAAAGCTACCTCTAAATTCCTGCAGCAAGCATCTGGTCCTACTAACCCAGCCTGACAACCAGCAAACCATACCACAGTCATATCAACCCCGAGAATAGTCCCTATTCCCTCAGACCTCCTCAACTAAAAGTATGATGCATGCTAAATTGAAAAACGCACCAAAATCCCATATTCCTTGGATTTTCCCTTTAAAGCTTTCCTCTCAATATGCTCTCTGTCCTTCGATAATGAATTCAACCCTAAACATCCACTAGGAGACCTCAAACCAAGCCTTGTTTACTTAACAGTAATCTGACGGTGCCGTCTTTAATTGCCACTCCAGCCAAACAGCATACATCACCTTCAGGTCAATGACTGATGTGACTTTTCGCACCTTTCCACAACCGCACTAGCCATCATTCGAGTTATAGGCACAATGGTCAATATACGCTGATCCCTCATTCATCTGTAAAAGAAAAGAAACTGTTAATGCACTGCCATAAACCAAAGTATCTTAATCTTAAATGTTAGCAAGGAGACCCACCACCATCTTCCTTCAACCCTGTCCAAAGTATGAGTAAATCTAACTCCTCTCATAATACCCAAAGGTTTGAATGTCATATAAGACATTCATACAAACTGCTAAGGAGACAAGTTATATCTCCCAGAGACTACCCCATCTCTGAAATAGGCTCTGCATACCCATCAAACATAGTATGTTGTCATCAAATATAGTATGTTGTTGCCCACTTCAAACACAACCTTGATGAGTGAATTGGTAACCACAAATTTGTCCCAGGCATCTTAACTGTGATAAATTCCAGTGGGGATAGCTAATTTTGACCAACTACGCACCTTCCCAAACCCTATGGGTAACATCCCCCTTTCCGGAATAACCCTGCCATAGAAGATCAAACAATAAATTAGGGAGAAAGTAAAAGGGCTGCCTTCAGCTACCCCATAACCCTGCAATCACTTACAAGAGCAATCCAAGACTGAGTAAAAGAATGACTCCTTAAAAAACCCATATATGACACACAATATGAACACAAGAAGCTAACATAGAGAGTGCACATCCTACCACAAAACTCAACTGCTTTAACCTAAAGGCACAGCAATCCTTTTGTACAAGTACCAGACAACCCAATGCAAAACTACGCCCCCCCCCGCTTTTTTTTTTTTGCAGCTACTGTGGTGGTTAATGAAATCCTCATTCCGCCATCTCGCTCCTACACCCTCCCTCTTATTAATTTCTTTGTTACTTACGTATTAGTCACACCCATGTTCCAGACAACCTAATATTAGAAGGGCCAGGAGTCATCTGTTTTAGGCAGGATTAAGAAGGACAGAACTAAAAGCTGAATCAAATTCAGGGACAGTAAAGATGTATGGCCCCAGTCCCCAATGGGCACAGGAGGAAATTGGATTCCTTTCAGTGGAATCCGCATGAGATCAAAGAATCAGGACAAAGCCACAAAGAATTGGAAGGACAAAGGCACAAAATTCTACCAGGTATTCTTCCCTTTTCCTCACCACCTCTTGCATTTCTAGTTTTTCCCTCAGATCTGTAAATGTTCCTACTATGTCTCTGCATTCCATCCTTTCCTCTGTTTATAATGACTCTTTGAACTATGTCTTAGTTCCTGGCCTTTTATTTCATCCTCTTACATCTCTTGCATTTCTTCCATTGCCATTGTTAACTGTTGGGCTAGTCTTTCCCTCATTTTCCTATATTTTAGCCATGCTATGGGGAAGCACCAGTGCTTTTCACTTTACTATTTTTTCATCTTGCTACCTCTTTCACTACTGGTGAGTGGTCTGATAGCAACCTTGGATGGGTCAGTCTGCTTCTACTGAATATTGATGCTCCTTTGATATTTATATCCAATCTAGACCATGTTCTGTATTCTGCAGAATAAAAGTTATGAGCTATCTCTCACTCTGCTTTGTTTGTTTGCTATTGTAACTATTATCCCCTGTACGTTTAAAAAAACATTTAGAAATGTTCAGTCTGGTGTTACCCTTCATGCTCTTGGCCATTCACTTCATTTTTCTTGTCAGTTACCATGTTCCAGCCCCCCATTCATATAAAAATTCCATGCTGAAATGTTATTATTTCCATTAATATCTGGCTGAGCTCAGCCTTCACAACTCTTGGTGGGCTTATCCTTTACACCTTTCAGTATTCTCTTAATAAGACAAATCTGCCATCGCTATCTAAATTCTGATCTTCTATCCTGACATTTAGACCTCTCACTGTCAGTGTAATTACTCTTCTCTTCCTCCCTTCTCTTGCTTTTACGTGGAAACCTTGTTGAAATCCTCCTTTTCCAGTTCTTCAGCTTTCCTTTTATTTAAATGTATCCTGCCCCTATTGTTTAATATAAGTCAGTACTTTGTTGATTTTGTCTTATCTGTTAAGCCACTTACATTGTATGTCAATAATCCTTGTTTTAATATGAAACATCTTTATTAAATTATCACTTATGGCATAGGTCATTAAACATTTATAAAAATGGAAACAAACTATATTGACATTGTCTCAGCTGCAAGCATTAAACCTCACAAACCATATTGACATCATTTTAGTTGTAAACATTATACATCACTTATAATCTATCCAGTTATTGTCAGTCAAACATTACATAGCCCATTCAAATCATGTCTTCTTTAAACTTCATTTCTCCCCTGTATGCATTGTTCTCGCATTTCCCACGTTTATGTAATTTGCTTCTACCATTTTCTAAAGATCCCAATTTCAGTTGTTTTATTTCTGTTACTATATTTACCACTTCTATTGCAGTTGATTTATACTTTGATTTCCATTTTCTAGTAATTGTTTTTTTTTTGTCAGCCACCATAATTAGACTCAGCTAGGCCTTACTGTGTCTTGGCAATTATGATTCTGTATCGTAGTTCAGAAAACTCATTTACCTAGATACACCAGTTTGCTCGCCAAGTATCTCTAATGGAGTAGTCTGCATGGAATCTTTAAAGTCTGCTAACTTATTACACTCCCAGAAAATATGTTCCCAGTTATCTTTTTCTTCCCTGTTATGCCTCAAACATTTGCTGCCTACCTAGGAAAAATTCTCTGGAGTCTACTTGGGGTATAAAAATGACTATATAAATATTTCCAAGCAAAAATCCTAAATCTTCTTCATTTTGTTGCATATTTGGGAGACATACATATGCCCCAATTGTTTGTGAATTGGTAATCCTTTCTAACCTCCTCTGATTGATTCTTATAGTTATCATGCAATATTTTACATGAGTTACTAATTATTCATTTTTTTAACAGCAACTTTTGTTCTAGATTCTGCTAAAAATTCTATCAGTGCTGCTTTTTCATTTAGGAGCCCCTATTTCTTTTTCTTTCCCAATACTCTGATATCAATCCTTGATCTCTAACCTGCAGTCCAAATAAATTCTTGGCGCCTTCCCATTCTATTACCTTTCCTTCTCTAGTTACTTGCTCCCAATAACTTTGTTCCTTTGCCAGGTTTCTACAATAAATTTGAGCCATACCTCCCAACCGTTCCGAATTACTCGTTTTTTACCAAGTTTTGGGGTCCCAATGAAGGGGTGCCATGATTCCCAAGTGGCACCACTTCTTTTCTGATTTTCTAAGCTATTTTTTAGATTCTGTGCTTTCGGAGCTGACGTCATCATGTGCGTGATGACGTCAGCTCCTTCAGCCTGTCGGAATTAAGCTCAGATGCGCGTGTTGCCTGTTTGAATATTCGCGCTCATCTGTTTGAGTTGCCTTGTCTGTTTGAATACTCGGTTCGTCCGTCTGGGCACTCAGGCAGATTTTAATGCCGTAATTGCTTTCATTTTATTGGAATTGCCTGTTAATGCTGCATTTTAATGCCATGCCATGAAGTGAATACTTGCAGTTATCTGCATTTGCTGTGCTGACTACTCCATGCATCGGACTGCCGAGCCATTTAGCTGCAGGTGCAGGGTGACTAGAATTGCTGAAAGGTACTGCAGATTCTTTATCTTGAGTGTGTGTGTGCTCGTGCACTATTTGTTTTCGTTTGATTAGGAACAAGTGTAGTTTACTACCAATGATTTTTAGAAGTCGTGATTGTGTTATAACAGTTATGTACATTACATTTAGTTTGCAATGTCAAAGCACTCTTAAAATCTTTGGTGCTGATTACATTTGTGTTTTGTATTTCTTAGTCAAGTAGCATAGTCCCCATCCAGTTTTGTAAGTATCGGTAAACGGAATAGTTCTTACTTTGTTCAGTCTGCTTAAAATATTTTTTTCCTGCATAAATCTGCCATTTTCTTTGTACAACAGTGTTCAGTGATGCTTTCCTGCTATTTTATAGACTGGGTTATGACAGATTAATGGCAAACACCCGACCATGTTCCTGCCAGACATTTGTTTGAATAATTATGAGGAAGGACTGACTTAACAAAATGTTAATGTTTTGAAGTACTTATGAGTGAGTGACCCTTGAGAATGTCACTAAATGCATGTTGTTAGCAACCGTTATAGTGGAAATGCCATACAAGATTTAAGGCTTTTAGAAAAATCAAACCAGTCATTAAGCGCTGAATAGTTAGGACGATGTTTCATATTTTTTTCAAACCATATGAAATGAGAGATACTCCAAAAGTTTATATATATATATATATATATATATATATATATATATATATATACACACATACTATGTTTTCATGAGACATACAATGCATCAGGAAAATTGTAAACATTATGGCTAGTTTCAATGTTACACATCACTGGTGATGTGACAGTGATAAAATTGGCATGCTATTTCTATTGCAGTATAGGAGTCTATAACATTTATGCAGTAGGAATGAAACCAGGTTTTCATTCTTACATCTGCTCCCTCAGTATAAATTATGCCACAGTTGTTTGTTAAAATGAATACATTTTAGTTAACTACTTGCTGGAGCCATGGTGGCAGGATGGCAGCAGGAGTGAAATAACTAAATTACTACCTTGTACTGTGGTTTGTTTTGTTTCTCCTGCAGTAATTATATCTTTCAGTATTATTACCACCAGATTGCGGTGGTGGTGCTGCGGTAGCGTTGTTGCCTCACAATTAGACGTTGCCCGTTCGATTCTCAGTTAGAGCGTCTTCTGTGTAGCAACATGCATGAATGGGCGTTCCTTTGTTGAAGGTTGTGAGTTAGGCCCGGCAAGCCAGTATGTAAAAATATACTGCCAATCATTAGCGGACTGGAGTTCCGCTGTGGCGACCACTAACTGGGAAAAGCCGAAATACACAAACAAACAAGTATTATTACCACCAGAATAATTCTATATTTACCATCTGCCCCACCTTTGTCCTGCAGAGTAGCAGAGAGATTGGAACATGTACTGATTATTATCATGGAGATGTTCTGAATTGGGCAGTTTTGTCATTATTGGTGCATGCATTTTGCTTCATTGCCTACTGGAAAAATCTTCAAACCATGCATTTAAAATGCAATTGTGTGTGGAAGTAGACTGTTATCATGGAAATGTTCTGAAAAGGGCAATTTTGTCATTGGTTCATGCATTTTTGTTTCATTGCCTACTGGAAAAATGTTTAAACAATGCATTTAAAATGCGCTCTAACTTAAGTCTAACAAGTGTGCTGTATTATACAAGGAATATAATTTAATAAAGTCAGGAAGGGTGTATCAAAGAATGCATGTATGTTTCTTGTTTTGTGTGCAAGGGGGCTCTGATTTTGAAAACAGTTGAAAGGTATTTATCCACCACTGGCCAAATGCATTTTTTTTGGCTGTGGTGTGGGTTAGGTTTCAATGCTGTTTCAATGAATGTGAGTTTCAAGGGCAGAGAAGTTTTAATGCAAAGTCTATTTTCAGTGTTAGCAGTATTGCTTTGTTTAGCAGGTATCTATTAATGTTTGTGGATTGTGCTATAAAGTGTAAAAAAACTAAAATCCAAATATTCATTGTAGAAGTAAAGCAGTATGCACACATAATTTACTGTTTGTTTTAAATAGGGTGAAATAGCTAGGTAATGGGACAGTGGAATGGCTGCAGGGGGGACTCTGGTGCTATATTTTGGTTCTGCTCTTCATTTTGCATTTTAAAGGTGGTATCCCACAATTCCATTGGAGTGGGCGGGGTTAATTATATATGCACATTTTACGTTAATCAGCGTACAGATTTGTACCTATTTTTCATGGACCTTGTCCAGATTTTTGATATTTCTAGGTTGAGAGGTATGATTTGAGCCCCCTCTTGCCTATTGTCTGTATCCCTAATTGCAGTGATCTGTAATCTCAGCTCATATCTATTTTTGTTTTCTTCAATGATTTTTCTTTTTTATGTTTCCTCTTCTTCCTCTTCCTCTTACATCTTTTCTACAGAATGCCTTATCCTTATATTTACCTCCTTGTTCTATCGCTTTCACTTTTTGTTAGTATTTTCCTTTCCTCTCTTAGCAGCATTTGCAAACATTTGCTTAAACACAACAGCTTCAGAAGTATATACTGCCACTCCATACTCCCTTGATTCTTGCAACCTTCCTTTTGTAAGATGAGCCAATGCTCTATATTAATCCTACCTCCCTCTCACTCTCGCACCATCTTCTCTTTGCATACCCCCCTCCCAGAGGCAATCTACTTGTGCCTCAAGCACTACATTTTCTTTCTGCCTCTTGCTAACACATTTTATTTCCCTTCCTATTTACCTTCCTCCTCTTTAAACCAATGTTCATTTCCTTCCAGAGACTTATTCTTGCTGTTTGTTGCTGACTTTCCTATACATACTTGCATATTTCTGAGTTTTATTACACAATTTTCCTTTCTACTACCAGTTTTAGTTTTTTATATCTTCTTTCCTGTCATTGTTGCTTTACCTCAAAATTACAGTTATATCTTATATTCTTCTGATTTTAGTTTCCATCATTTGTTAAACTTCCAGCTCCTTCCCTTCAACAATCATTTTTCCTCTTCTCACTTCTTCCCACCCCTTATGCTGATTGACATAATTTTAGGTTTAAAATACTCAGACTACATACATGCCTTTAATTTTATATAAATCCTATCTTGATTGGAATACTTATCGTTTTTCCTCACCCTTATTCTCTAAAGTTCAGTACTTGTATTTCCCCATAGTCACTCCGCAGACATATTCTTTGCATCAATCCCAACATGAATCTCTTTGTTGATTATACAAATGTACCCCCCCCCCCAGCTTTTCATGCACCTACCTTCACTTTGTATATCTTCCGCTAATATATTTATGTAGTTTACTTAATACAAAATATAAACAGGAAGAGATACCGAAAGGTGAAATCATTGTTGCATAACTTCCTTTCCTCAGTTCAGCATGTACAGTATAACTATTGTCACCCCTTATCTCATGCAATTAGGGCTGTAAACACAGAAAAAGTTAATTTGTTCTACTTTCTTCTCTGTTGACAGCATCTGTTCAGCTCCCCCTACTCTAGCGTTCTTTCAAAACAGTCAGTTCTTGGTTGTCTTAATTTGCATTAATAGATATGTGATTGTTTCACGTGTTAACTCTCAAGCACTGAACAGATGAAATTAATAAGACTGCTGTCTTACTTTCTGCAACATGGCAGGAACTGTTTTCCCCCAAAGAATGCTGCACTGGGTTATAGGCAGTCGAATGTCCTCTAACTATACATAACAGCTATGTAACAAACATCCTCTGAGTCCCTTAATGAGCTGATGTGAAATGAGAGGCAAGTTTTTCACACCCACATTACAAGACTTAAATGGAGTACAAACATGGCAAGCAGAACATTGAAAACTGTCCTTTTGATAAAGTAAATGTGATATGCCAGTAACAGAACCAACACCCATGTATATTATTTAATAACAAAATTGTTTATTAAATGTAAAAAGCTTGAATCCTTATGTGAGCATGTACTAATAAACTTAAAACTCTGAATATGCTAATAAATTTAGAACAATGAAGAATTAGTTCTAGAAGAATTGCATTCAATCTTGCTACAGAGCATCGGTGAAGTGTTTGACATTTTTAATATATACACCACAATAATAGTTCTAGGAAGTGAAAACACATAGACTAGTTTATTGTCTTATTATTAAATCTGTGAGGTAATCGCCAAATAACAGAATGCTTGCAATATGCAGGAATAACAAAGGCGTCAAAACAATCTTTTAATGGTACAGTTTAGTGGTAAAAGACTGGATTTATGATTGCATGAGGTAATAAGCAAAAATACGAAATCATAAATACTGACCAAAGACTAATATTTACAAGAGTCTTGGTTTTCTGATTACAGGTCTCATAGTCTGCAACTATAATAAAATAAGCTAAATTCATTCTCTGGAGTACTACAGGCTATCTGTGAGAAACTAGGAAATGCTATAAAAATGTTAACAGAAGCACATTATCATGTTCTTTTAGGCAGAAGGTGTAAGCACAGTGGAATAAAGGTGAGTGCTGCTATCAATTATTTCACATAGTCATAAGTGAGAAATATATAATTTAAATTGTATGCTGAGCAACTCCTAAATCATTTAACAATAGCATATTTCCCAAATCACCTTTGAGTTCATACCTAGTGCCTGAGATGCAAACCTTTTTTCTCAGTTTTCTATCATGGCAGATCACAGAGCATTTTAATTTATTTTTAAGAAAGGAACAGAATAACATAAGGGAAACTGGGAACAAATATTTAAGTTGCATCCCACAATGAGACAAAAGTGGGTTTGGATGCTGCACACTTAAATCCACCAAACCTACATCCTCTTCAATGTATGGCATTAAAGCAGTGTCCCTGAACTCCACACTTCCTTTATGTCCCTTCACTAGGCACAACCACTGGTGTTATGGCAATGAAGTAGAGATAATATCATATGTGAATCCAGGGCTGGATCTAGCACTAGGTGGCCTAGACAGCTGCCTAGGGACTTGTGCTGGCTTGGGTGGCTGGACAGCCACAACACTAATTAAAAAAAACGAAATAAAGTTTTTTTTCTGTGTTACTGCTGCCTGTTACTTTAAGAATTTTAGAAAAAGTTTTTTCCTACTCTCAGTGTTGCATCTGTGTGCATGGATCCAGTTGCTTTAAACATTTCCAAACAATGTGACAGACCAAATGCACACATGCGGAGCAACAGAGATTTGGTTTCACAGCTGTACCTCAAGTATTGAACTTGCAGGTACAAACTACAGGAATAAGGCTAAGCAGTTGCCATAACTTGCAGGTACAATCTATAGGAATGGGACCAAACAGTGTACTGAACACTAACAAGGACAAACTAACTACAGTAATAAGCAACAGCCCTAACTTGCAGATTCAAACTAGAGGAACAAGACCAAGCAGTGTATTAAACACTAATGCATACAAACTATCTACAGGAATGAGCAGCAGCTGTAACTTGCAAGTACAAACTACAGGAACAAGACCAAGCAGTGTATTAAACAAACTACAGGAACAGGATTGAGCAGTGCACAAAACACTAATTAATAAGCACAAACTAACTACATGAATGAGCAGCAGTCCTGGTTTGCAGGTACAAACTACAGGAACAAAACCAAGCAGCATATTAAACAAACTACAGGAACAAAACCAAGCAGCATATTAAACAAACTACAGGAACAGGATTGAGCTGTGGACAGAACACTAATTAATAAGCACAAACTAACTACCTGAATGAGCAGCAGTCCTGGTTTGCAGGTACAAACTACAGGAACAAAACCAAGCAGTGTATTAAACAAACTACAGGAACAGGATTGAGCAGTGCACAGAACACTAATTAATAAGCACAAACTAACTACCTGAATGAGCAGCAGTCCTGGTTTGTAGGTACAAACTACAGGAACAAAACCAAGCAGCATATTAAACAAACTACAGGAACAGGATTGAGCTGTGGACAGAACACTAATTAATAAGCACAAACTAACTACCTGAATGAGCAGCAGTCCTGGTTTGCAGGTACAAACTACAGGAACAAAACCAAGCAGTGTATTAAACAAACTACAGGAACAGGATTGAGCAGTGCACAGAACACTAATTAATAAGCACAAACTAACTACCTGAATGAGCAGCAGTCCTGGTTTGTAGGTACAAACTACAGGAACAAAACCAAGCAGCATATTAAACAAACTACAGGAACAGGATTGAGCTGTGGACAGAACACTAATTAATAAGCACAAACTAACTACCTGAATGAGCAGCAGTCCTGGTTTGTAGGTACAAACTACAGGAACAAAACCAAGCAGTGTATTAAACACTAGTACAAACTATCTACAGGAATGAGCGGTAACCGTAACTTGCAGATACAAACTACAGGAACAACACTGAGCAGCAAGCAAGTGCTTAGAGGTAGTCAAGCATTCCAGTTATTCTTAATGTATAATTATCGATCATGGGATTGGTAAGGTCAATCTCTAACCAAATGAGATAGCTTATTTCAAGTTTCTGGTGAGGCATAGAATGTCTGGCAAGGGCAGCTAGCCTAGTACTTACAATGAACCTTTCAACCTATGCCTCTCATCTGTCTAGATGTTTGCATAATGTCCAGATTTTTGACTCATATTTTTGTTTGATATTTGCAGATTTCTGGCAAATTGTTGGGTATTAAAATCATTAAATAATGGCAGACATTTGAGTTTCATAACTCATATCTTTCAGAAAATGCATGCTAACACAAAATCTATTAATTTAATAAATTTATAAGTTGATAAGATTACTATTTAAAATTTGTCCCTATTTTTGAGCCTTTGTCACCCCATTATTCCTGGCTTTGTACAGGTTTTTTTGCTCTAGGAGGTTGAGAGGTTTGGAGGAGGAGGACCTTGGGAGGCCATCCAAATTGCCCTTATTATAATCTGCCACTTATGCTGAAGGATTTGTATTCTGAATGCTAGCTGTCTAAAGCCTATTTTGAGTTTTATAGAGTTGGCAATTCCATTATTCTATCTTTTTTTTTTTGGGATACCAAAAATGCATAAAGGGTTAGATACTTTGTCCTTTAGACCTATTGTTTTTGTAGCATTTTCCAAACTGAAACCATTAACTAATTTGTTTGGCAAAGTTTTATATCCCCTAATGTTGAATATTCCATATTTTTACAGATACATTTAATTTTATTTAAAAAAACTAAGACATTAGAATGAGTAATGAGCAAATAAGCCTTTGTATTTCATGATTCCATAGAATGTTATTATATTTTTTAAAGAGTTCATTTCCAGTAATGGAATGTTAAATGATGACTGTTTTCTCATGATCACTACTGCATTAGAATTAATTACTAAAAGCATTTTTTCTATTTTCAGCAAATCACTGCTTTGTAATGGTATCAGTTATGTATTTATTTATTTATTTTATTTTATTTTATTTTACATTTGTTAACCGGGAGAGTCCAACTGGATATATGTCCATTTTTAGTGGAGGCCCGGGGAGAAAAGCTCCAGAGGAGTAAAAACATTAACAAGAGAAAGATATGTTAACTAAAAGGTTCAATTAAACAAAATATTGAGTACACAGTCTTTATACTTCATATAGAAGTATAGTACATATAAGATAGTGAGTTAACCAAAGAGTGTATTTGCCAACATTCACAGGCTACATTAATATATACATGTTATAGAGGTGTTTAACAGCAAGTACAGCAGGAAGACAGAGTAGATAACTTCCATAGCTCATTTCTACACATGAGATACATACTCTGTCCTTTAGGTTTCTTTACAGTGTTCAGTGATACTATTACCCCAGGCAGACATTACAAAAGCAATAAATAAGCAGTTAGTCTAGTTGCTGGAAAACAGAGACATACAAGTTACTATCCATGGGGTATTACAGGTACATAATCTGTGATTCGGGAAGTGTGTTTTGAGTAGTTTTTTTTAATTGGGTGATGGAGTTGTTATATATTATGTGGGCTGGAAGGGAGTTTCAGATTTTAGAGACGAAGTGGCTATAAACGGATCTACCTGCCTCATTTTTAAAGTTTGTTACGTTAAGGAGGTGTTGGGTACTTGATCTCAGGGATCTGGTATTGGTGTAAGGCTGGAGTAGTTGCTGCAGGGCTGGTGTGTTGCCTGGATGATGTAGTACTTTGTGAGCAAGTGCTAGTTGGTTGACTTGAAGGGTCAGGGGGAGTTCTAGCCAGTTGAGTTTTTTGAGGCTTTCACAATGGTGGGTTCTAGAAGGTAATCCTGTGGCAAATATGGCTATTTTATTGTAGCAGCTATCTAGTTTGTTGAGCTCAGTTTTTTGGAGATTGGTAAGCATGGGGGAGGCTTAAAGTAGGGTCGATAGGAGGTGTGTCCTGGCTATGGTAACCTTAGAGTGACTGGTGAGAAACTATTTGCTGCAATAGAGTAGGCCCATTTTTCTGTGGACCCTTTTTATGGTCTGGGAGACATGAATGTCAAATTTAAGGCTATTGTCAATTTCAAGGCCTAGCAGTTTGGCATGACTGCTGGGTGTAATGGTGGTGTTGTTATGAGAGGAGATTGAAAAGTTAGATGAAGAGGGTGGAGATCTGTGAGGGATGAAGAGGAGTAATTTAGTTTTGACTGAGTTTATAATGAGGTTTTGGTTAGTGATCCATGTTTCTGCCAAGGAAAAACATTCTTGCGTTAGGGAAAGGAGGTGGTCAAGGGAGTTGTCTGCACAGATAATGGTAGTATCTCTGCATATTTGACTACTGATGCTTTGTGTATGGTGGATGGTAGTTGATTAGTAAATAGGGTGAAAAAGACTTCATCAGAACGAGTAAATAGGGAGAAGAGTAGAGGACCCAGGATGGAGCTTTGGGGTACCCCTAGGGAGAAAGGCAGTAAGGGAGAGAGCTGATTTAGCCATTTTACAGCTTGTTGCCTACCATCTAGGTAGCTCTTAAACCAAGAAATAGTAGAGAAGCTGAGATTTAGGGTTCTGATGAAGTCTTATGATGAAAGCGCTTGACTGCTTTTCTCTGTTTAAGGATTCACTTTTTATGGTACAATTGTTGATACCATTCGTGCAAAGAACTGTTTTTTTTTCTGTTTTTGCACTGTTTAAGGATTCACTCTTGATTGTACATCTGCTGACATTGTTTGTGTTAAGATTAAAGCCTAGGTTTATAACCTTGTCCAGGTTTTTGGCTACCGTGAGTGGTTGTTCTGACATTAATATTAGATTCCTATTTTATAAAATTTCTTTTAAGGTTTTTCCTCTCAAATAAAAAAATCAAGGCCTTCTCCCAATATTTTTTTTTCATATTAGGGACTCCCTTAAGAATCCCCCCAATTATTCTCCATAATTTCTTTATGTGGTCAGAATAAAAAAAAAATAACTAATTTTATTGATAAGAATTTATTCTTAACAACTCTCAATTCCATATTATTTTGTCAAGAAATCTGAATATTTCCCCTTTCTTTCATTTATCGCTAACATGGATTGAGTATTTATTAATGATCAAGGATAACCTCTTCTGGCAAAATTTTTTTTAACAATTTTTGTTTTGCTGAAATATTTCATATTCAGTCAGTTTTTTGAGTCTTATGAATTATCCTTTAATTTTCTTTTTTCAGCGAGGTGGGGTTCGTGTTGCTGTAATCTAAATGGCCATTACTTATTAACTGCTTATGAAATAATGATCTCTTTAATCCACCATTCCTTGTATATAATAGAATATCTAATAAAATAATTTGCAGTAAATCGTGCACCACAGCAAATTTTAAAAAATCATTAACAGTGTTTAAATATAGAATAAACTGAAACAAATTATGTTAACAGATTAATATTATGTGCACAGATTTAATCTATAAACATCCATATGCACTTGAAGAGAACCTGGTTTTCCAAAAATAGGAAGTTACATTGTCATGTAAGAGAATATTCATTGGGTAATATTTTAACATGGAAGACCATGGCTATGAAGCAACATAAATATCATATAATGCTTGCAGTCCTGAGTAGGTTTCAGACATAAGATTACGAGATGCAATAGAGACCATCCTCACCTGCAAGTTCACTGTGTGGTTTGGAAGCTGCACAATTACAGAAAGGAAAGTGCTACAAAGAGTGGTGAAAATTGCAGAGAAAGTAATAGGTTCCAGCCTTCCATCGACAGAACATCTTTATTCTGCAAGAAGCATTCGAAAGGCCACCAAAATAATACAGGACAACACAGATCCTGTGCATTGTTTAAGCATCTGGCATCGGGAAGGAGATATCTCAGCATCCATTGTAGGATCACAAGATTCAATAACAGTTTTTACCCTACAGTGACTAGACTTCTTAACTCGGATACTAGCCCCAGGGGTCTGGATACACAATAAGTAAATTTTTATTTATTTGTGCAATACATACTTACATATATTCCAAGTAAGTGAAATATTTATTTATTATATCCATAGTCAGTATTATTTAATCCTCTCCAGTGCAGTTTTAGACAAATAGCTTGGGCATTGTTCAATCTGTAGTGTGTTTTGTATTACTTAAATAAGGTAGTTAATTTAACTCACGGGAGGATATTTTTTGTATATGAGTGTTGGCAAATGTCTCTGCTCTTTCTTGCATGTATTGGGAGTAGTATTGCATTTGTTAGCTATGTTTATTCCTCTACTTGTAGGTGGTGTTTCACTATCCTTTGTAATCTAAAGAATTGAGCTGATGCATGAAATTCCATTTAGGCTACACGTGTGGAGTTCTAAAGGACAATAAAGTTTACTTTGACTTTGACTGCACTAGTGAATGAAACTCTAAATGTTTGCCACTTATTTGTGATTCTAGGGTTAGTTTTGGGAAACACTATCTTGGGGTTTTATATTTTCCCTCAGATAGTGTGATATTACAGTAGATATATATGGGTAGCAGGGGATGTGAAGTTATCGTCTCCCAAATGAGGGTGCTGGGAAGTTTGTCACGTTGAGTGATTTTTGCAATCTGCACAATGGCTCACACTCTATTCTGCCAAAATGTGATCAATGTTCTGTGACTAGATAACAGTTCTGCCAGAATTTCATTAGGAAGCCCATTTTACAAGGCAAGTAATTGTTTGAGCATTGATGGTCCAAATCTAGTCACAATTTGCAAGAGAAGCATTTTCTAATGAAGTCTTTACTTTATAGGAAATAGAACTTCCCTAAACATTGTAAACAAGTTTACCATGATTATATTTTTTCACTCATTAACAGTAAGGTGTATGCTAAATTGGGTCTATATTATATCATCGAACCCTTAAAAAAGTGAACGATGAATAATCAAACCCATGTAAGCGAAAGCTTACAATCTCAAAAGCTCAGAACAGCAATTTTTTTCAAAGGGAAAAAAAAATTACTGTTCCAACAAAAAAAAAATAAATAAATTGAAAGAACCTGATATGGGGGCTGTGCCCCCCATACCCCCTACTTAAATATACCAACTCTGAGATTGCACTACAGTGCCAAAAACGGCAAAGTAATGCAAGAAGCCAAGCAAATTCTTTCCCTGGGAAAGAATTCACTTAAAAGCCGCTTTGCTATTTTGCCTTTTCATTGTTTTAAGTTCGACCAAGACGTATTCGATAGAATGCGTCTTTGGTCATCTAATAGAAACCCGATAAATTTATATGAGTTTGAATTTAATGCTCCAGTACATTTAGAACTGTCACATTCTGAATTATTTAAACTTTTCTACTTATGTTAGGTGATGTAACAATAGATACAGATAATAAAATTACTGAGAAATATGTTTTCCACAGTTGAAACGATATTTAGTGATCATGCCAAAATTGGACAATGCTTATTTGTCATAAGCTTGTTATGAGGGTACAATCTATTTTTTTCATAAACTGAAAATGAGTCTGTGCAATTTAATTTATTTAAGCAGAAATGTTTATAACTTTGGAGTATTTAAATAGTAGAAAGAACATTGAGAGGAAACTACCAAAGAGCAGCTATCTTGTACTTTTTTACAGTTAAATAATCTGAAAATGTATGTGGACTTATGACACATACTTGTCATTTTAAGACAATCTAATGGAACAATTTTAAAGTTTATTAATTTTTGGTTGGAAGTAACAGGCAATAAGTTTTTTTAATTAAACAAAAAGGAAGCTTTATCACTAACTGAGTGTAATATGTCATAATTTTCTTTCTTACATAAGGTTTGCAGATTGATAGATAATGCCTGGGGAGTCTACCATGTTACAATAAATACAATACCCTATACATTTTGGCATGAAACTTGATAACATGTACAAATAAGTAATATAAATACTAAACCGAGAAGTAGAAGAACTAAGACTAAATATACTAAGAATACTTCTAAGGCCTTTTGAGAAAGGAAACTGGACCTGTGATATTTGAGCACCTTTGTTCTTTATTTAATAGAACATCAGAAAATTATAAATTAAGAGAGACACAGGTAATAAATAACAAACATTTAGAGATTCTAGAACTGCCAAAAATATTTTCAAGTGATTCGTTGACATTAACCAATGTAAATTAACCAGGAAAAGTGATGTGAATCATAAGGCATTGGATATAAGGGTGCATATTTAAATAGTGGCTGTGGTACAGTAACCAATCAGGATCAATATTCAAGAGCAAGTACACTGACCAATGGAAACTGCTGCTAGAAAGCTTTAAATAAAACAGAGACTTGGCTAAAGCTGATTACTGAAACTTTAACAAATTTTTAGACATTCAGTACTGCTAAAACTTGTTACATAAACAATAAGTTGGGTGATGGATTCTATCTGTACCATTTAAGCCCGCATTTTAAGTTCAAGTTTTCAGTGAGTCCCGGCATTGCTTCTGCATTGAGTAGAAGTTGCCATTTGAGTTCTTTAACTTCTAACAAGGTATCAAAGTCTCCAATAAAAGGTGTACTATGTTGGAGTACAAAGAATTTGAATGAACCATTGTTGCACATTGTACTGTGTTTGGAAGAACATTTTTGTAATCCATGTGATTTATTGCTCTTGTGTGCTCCTTGATCTGGTCTGATAATTTTCTATGCATCTATCCAATGTAGAAATTGTGGCATTGTGTGCAGAAACCCATATAAACAATGTAGGTGCTATGACAATTGAAGCTACCTGGAACTTTAATGGTAATGTTATAATGAGTAAACGTATAACAACTTGGTAAATAATATTCACATGCTAAGCATGTCCCACAGGATGGCATACCTTTGTTACCTGGGCTAACTGGAAAAGGCAGTTGTAATACATCATGGTGTTGTTTTTCAAATGAAAACCTAAGGGTTTTGGTCCTTCTGTAGGTAAAGGTAGGATGGTTGCCTAGCTTTTGGAAGAGTTCTTTATTGATAAGAATAACATCCCAGTTACAGGATAGAATGATCTGTAAATGAAGCATGTCTCTACTTATTGGGATCGGGAAACTAAGGGTGAAATTGTTTCTTGCGGAAACCTTGGGCTTGCTAGTTAAGCCAGCACAAAGAATCAGCTTGAATCTGGTAGTCCACACTTCACTCACCTCACGAATGATGTTTTCAAGCAGGGTTATGGGGTAATTCCTGGCTGTAAAGAGGTACAGTAAAAAGACACATTCTTCTAGGAATACTGAATCATTGCTAATGATTCTGGACAAACAAATGAATTGACCATGAACAATATTGGCTTTCATGAAGCATGGGTGTTGGATTGTGTACACCAGGAAATTCTTCCTGTACGTTTTCTTCCTCTAAATAGTGGAGCTAAAGCTTGGTATTTTGGGGTTAAGTGAGATTGAAAGGTCAAGGAATTGGACATGTGTGCCTATGCTTGAAATGGAGAAGGATAAGAATCTAAAACAGTTCCTTTTGTTGCCTTTTGACTAAAGTTATAGAAGTATGTAACAGTAAGCACCCGAGCCCACAATTTTTTTTTTTGTTTTTTTTAGAAAGGCTGAAAGTCTTACGAGTGTGTTGGCTTAATACACTAATACTATATAGTGTAGAAAATAACCTTATACATCAATTAAGCTTCAGCAATTTGAGAAAAGCAAGTTTCCCCTCATGTACTCTAAGGTTTTCCTTGCTTTAATTTTGAGATTTTTAGCTCCAGTTGTGCTTATTAAACTTCTCAATATCCTTGGTTGAGATGGATGAATGGGAAGAGTCCTTGGTGTGTTGATCCTCAGCTTCCAATATAATTTTCAATTTTTAATTATACATTTCTTGACCAGGTAAGTCCACTGGACATGAATCCGTTTGTAGGGACGAGCAGGGAGCATTGCCTGATTAAGAGACTTGTTCAGTCACACAGTATTCAAATGTAAGTGGAAGGAAATCAAACCCCATATGCTGGGCTTCAGGAAGCAGCTCAGTAACAGCTCCGAGCCTTAGATGTCTATGCTAACTGCCAGAAATATGATGCTTGAAATGGTTCACATTTGTTTTGAGGCTGAATCATTTCAGAAAAAAGGTCCTTGGAATACATCTTTCTTACCATCTCCTTTGGGCTCCTTACTGTGGGGTATATTTTCTGGTTTACCTTTATAATCACGATTTGCAGAAGGGCAAACTGCACATACCCGAAAGGCCGTGTGCAAGATATACAAACATTGAAAGTAAAAAGGTGCGAATGTGCAATGAGCGAATGCATAGTGAGATTCGCTCATTACACATTCGACATTCAGGGGCAGATTACACTATAGTGGTGATCGGAAAATGGTTCCTTTCCTCACTGCAGTGCGATCTCGGAGTTAGAATAATAAAGTAGGGGTTGTGGGGGGTGCAGCCCCCCACATGGGGGGGTGCAGGGGGGCATGCCCCCAGCTTTACACTTTGTTTTTTTTTAATTCGACTTTCATGTTCTGAAAACAGTAAATCTGCTATTCGATTTGCTGTTTTTCGAACATGTAGGTGTGTCAACATTGTTAGTTTTGTGGATTAGAGTCGCTCATATGAGCACTCGCCGTTCTGCAAATCGCGGTTATAAAGGTAAACCATATTTTCCACTGCAATGATTTGAGGTTATCATGTAACTGAAGACTGCTGGTCCTGATGTTTCCCTCTGTCTCTCAGAGAAGTTTTCTAGGTGGCTGTCAGTTTCTGTAGGCCTTCTGTAGTTATAAAGGAAGTTTTATTTCCTTCTGAACTTGCAATTAAATTTAATATCCAAGTCTGCGAGGTATTTAATTATTATATTTAAGATGTTCCATTATAGAGACATTTTACTGAAAAGAAAGCCTTCTTTACTAACCCAGAGACAAAATCCTGTTACAAACACAGCTAGTTGTCACATTATAGAAAAAAGCACCCCTTTATCTCTGTCTCCAGAATTTAGCAGTCTAAAAATAACATCTTAGAGGACAACCATGCAGTCCTAGAGGTCAAAATGTACAGTAAACTTTTTCAATAGTCAAGGATTGTGTAGGACTAAGTTTTAAGGGATTAAGAAGGTGATCCTCCTGGATACTGCAAAGAATACCAGCTTCTACTTGCTATACGAAACTACATACCATGCTTTCTAATTTATCTCGTCTGTGCTGAAGCTTCCTGTCATGTCTGTTCAAACTCATTGCACAATCCCAAATGTGGGTGGCTTAGCTGTTAACAGTTGACACTAGCTTTAAGTACAACTCAAACAGTTTTTAATGCCTGCTGATGTAGAACACTTAGAGCTTTAATGACTGCACTACCTTCTGGGACATTAGCCACTGATAACATCAGGCTGTCCAGCTTTTCTTTCACTTCCAGTGCATCATGTAAGCCAAGCAACTTACCCACACTGCTTGGTTCAGGTACACAGTTCAGAAAATAACATTGTAAAATACCAGAGAACACTGTCAGTTTAGTGACCATAAAGGCACGACTTTACACTATTAACTAATTTTTTCCTCATTAAATAAAAGAAAGAAAGGATTTGATAGAGAAATTTAACAAGGATTGCATGAACATTATGTAAGTGACCCTTATTCTATCACTAAACATGTCCACATGTACCTTTAGATACAATATTTTTTCTGGAACAAGACCTTCAGGGGATACTCTGGGTGGCTATGACAATAGTCTCAAGCCCCAGTCTTGATGCTACTCAGCTGGAGTTTGTGTCAGAAATCAAGTCATCACAATGTAACTGATGGTTGTTGGAAGGAAAACTGTATTATTTGAACCATGCCACATAAAAACGTTTCAGAATATTCAACCTTTTAAGGGTTTGACGGTGCTGTGCTCAGTAGGGTACCAGCAACAGACTCCTTACTTCTACTGCAAAACTTCAGTGCTCAGGTGGGTAATGATGGAGATACCTGGATGGGAGTAATAGCTTGTCTGACTTGAACCCAAGTGATGATTTTTTGGAAGTCTGAGCTAACCATGGACTGTCCATTAAAAATAAAATACCATGTTTAAACACAGTGATGTTCTTATATGTCCCTGGCACCAAAGCATTTTTGGAAGTCAGTGATCTGATTTGTCATGTCATCAGACCTGAGAAGATATATTCTGAACATTTGGGCTTAGAGAGTTGCTGAACTGTAAAGCTGATTGCCATTTGGTTGTGAATTGATTTCTATGACTTGGATGCAAGTGGACGTACCTGAAAAACCAAACCATGAAGAGAAGGTATCAAAAAATATTGATCAAAACATCGTGTGTGGGATGAGTACAAATCCTATCATCAGAAGAGCTTCTCCTATATTCAAGAGGTGGTTAGGAATTTTGGACTTGCATATATCCTTTTCAAGACCTCAGCAACTGAAGCAGTGGCAAGGAAATGTAGTCAAATGATACTTAGCACTTTTCATGGTGGTATCCTTAGGACCTGCTTGCAGACACCATCAGCAAGGGAAGCAGTCAGTCATGTGAAGGGTCATTAAAACAAAGGCATCAATCTGGGAAAATTTGACAAGGCCATGGAATATGATCCTTGATTAGTCTCAAAGAGTTTCTGGGAAACCAATATGTGCCTCAGTATGAGAAGACAAGATTTTGTCCAGGCTGTCCTCGGCAAGCACTGAGGCATGTTGACCTTACTGGAATATTTTTAGGAGACGAAAAGAGCACTTTGAGGATTTCCTGAATCCAGTGGACACACTCTCTTCTGAAGAAGAAGTCCTACAAGTGGATGGTAGAAATGCATCCTTTTCTGTGGATGAGGTCACTTCAGTGATTATACAGTGCTGCTATGACAAGGCTGTGAGAATGGAAGAGATTTGTCTGGAAATGCAGGATGCTGGTTGTTGTTACTGTTTCATTATGATTAACATGCCTATTCAATATTGTGTGAAAGGCAGGAGAAGTACCTCTGGATGGTCAAACTGAGGTAATAGTCCCTTTTCCAGTTATAATGGGAACACACTCCTTGGGCTCTCTGGGAAAACATATGCCATGATACTGGAAGGGAGACTTTAGGCAGTACTTGAGTTTTTCATTTAGGATCTAATTCTGTCCAGGCTGTAGAGCAGTGGATCAATTCATCCCCTGCATATTTCTGGAGGTGTTATGGGAGTTCATCAATTCTGTCTTCTTGCATTTTGTGGATTTGACAAAGTATATGACCGTGTACTCCAGGATGTCCTGTGAAGTGTTATAAAAGGCCTGAGGGCCACAGCTGTGTGCCATTTGGTGAATGTATTTGAGGAGCAAGAGTTTTATACATTCTGGATTATTAAGTCAGATATATTTACAATGGGTCCAGGGTTTCATCAAGGGCATGTACATGTTTATCTTTTGCATATTTTCAATTAATTTGTGCTTCATGGAAGTGGTTTTCCATTATGTATATTTCAATCATCTGCACCTGTTTTTGACTAAATTATTTTACATGGAATCTCACTGCTTGAATGCATTTCCTCAAAAGCAATACAGAGAAAACAGTGTTTCAATGAAACAGAACTGTTTAAATGCTACTGTACAGCTGAAAGTGCAGAAAACTATATCTGCCTTTTGCTGACCAGGCAAAGAGTGGTACATTGATTTCAGTCATATGCTTAAACTTCTTCTCAGCCTATAGGTGTATGCAGGTAGACATACAATTTAAGAAACAAGCAAACTCAGCAGCTCAAATCATGAACTATATTATTTCTTAAATTGGAGAATATTTTGTCATATTACGCATTGCAAAGTTTATATTTAGGACACAGAGGTGTTTCTTTAGTGAGACAAATAACCATTAAAAAAGTCAGTGTTTTGCAAGGGGGAAAAAATACAGTTGTGTACACTTACCATAAATGTAGATGTTCAAGTGTATTCACTGTTGCAGTCATCACACTTGGGCTATCTGCCTGCAGGTAGCCCTCAGTCAGCCCAAATACCGAGTCTTGGAATTTCTGCATCGGATGCTGTCACCTTTTCCATGACATCAGATCGTTAGGGGTATAAAACATGCAGCCAATGCCATTACATCAGTCTTTCTTGCCCCATATGTCAGGAGCCCCCAAAATAGGAAGCAATTACATGGTGTGGAATACCTCCAGTAAAAAGTAAATACCATAGCCATAAGATATGGCCAAAAAAAGGATAGGTAGAAAGCATAGAAGAGTCAGTGGGCTGGAGGAAGGGTAACCAGGACTGCAACAGTGAATACACTCGAATATCTTCATTTATGGTAAGTGCACACAACTGTACTATGTTCTTCATGTTTCACTGTTGCAGTCATCACACTTGGGTTGATTCCTAAAGCTGAGGAAGGGTGGAGGCAGTCAAGTAATAGTAGGGCTGGCTAGCAGGCCTTGTAAGACTGCTGTGGCAAATCCAGCTCTGGATTTAGAAAAGACAGGTAAGTGGTAATGCTTGGTGAAGGTGTGCACAGAACTCCAGGTTGCAGCTTCCAGGATGTCTCTGGTAGGGACTCCCCTGAGAAATGTTGTAGTGGTTGAGGTAGCCCTAGTGGAATGAGTTCTGATCCACTGTGGGGCTATTTTTCCATGGTGTTTGTAGCAGAAATGGATGCAGTGCACTATCCATTTGGAAATGGTTTGCTTTGAAATGGCCTTGCCCCCTGCTCCTGTAGCAAAGCTGACTAGCGGCTGGTCAGATTTTCTGAAAGGCTTAGTCCTGTCAAGGCAGAACCTGAGTTGTCTGTGTACGTCCAAAGGGTGCAGGATCCTTCCCCCTTTATTCTGAGGATTAGGGAAAAAGTTTGGTAAATGGATGGATTGGTTTAGAGCCACACTGGATACCACCTTGGGCATAAAAGATGGGTTAGTCCTGAGGAAACCCTGTCAGCATGGAAAGTAATGAAGGGTTCCACAGCCATTAATGCCTGTAACTCAGACACTCTTCTTGCTGAGGTGATGGCTAGAAGTAAGGCTGTTTTCCAAGACAGGAATTTTAACTGTGCTGTAGCAGCAGGCTCAAAAGTATGGACTAATGTTCTAATACAGCAAAAGCTGATGTAGACAGCTTAAGTAGAAGCAGGAGTAGGGTAGCTTGCTTTTAGTTTTAATTTTTTTATAAACTGGATCTTTAACTACTGTTCCCAAATTCAAGTCAATTTTGAATAGAAAGTTTGATCAAAAGTCTGTTGACTGAACTCTAAATTTCCAAGTGTTCTCATGACTACAAAGACCCCTAACCTTCCATATATGTAACTGTGCCCCCTGTACTCCTGTTCATAATACAACCAACATCACTGTGCTGTGGGGAGGAATGGAGGAAACCCCTTTACAGGCACTCATTCAAGCAATTTGCTTTGCCTGAGATTGGTACAGCTCTACCTGCTTTTAATAAAGTTTAGTGAACCAATATCTTACCTTGCCATTGATGCTAACAGAATGATTTTTTTAGATGTTGTTTTACATAAAACATTTAACATAGTGTTCATAATTCATTTAATGATCCATATCAACTAGTGTTCATAATTCATTTAATGATCCATATCAGCCTTTGAGCCATATCCAAAAACCAGCTCAAAGCATTATCATTCCCTGGCACCATTGACAATAAATGTATCGAGGTTGCATGCTTTACAAGTCAGGGTTGCCACAAGCTGCATATTCAATAAAAAACACAGAGACCTCAGATGGATTAAATGGCCGCAGCCATGTGTTTATTGCCATTTACTCAAATAGAAGCCAATTATTATGAGATGTGCACAAGGTAGGAATGTCAGGGAGGCTATTTTACTTCTTTCATAGCATTCCCTCTAAACCTACAGGACAAAAGACAACACGTCGATATCCAGCCATTCTGATTCAACATACCCATATCATAACAGCTTTTTCATTTCACAATTCATCACAATTCCTCTGGGCCGCCTTACTATCTGCCAAGGAGCCATTGTCGGGCTGGTAAGTCCCCTGGCAACAATCCCTTGGGGCTGTCTGGCCTGTGGAAGGTCCAGCTGAAGAGTCCTGTGACCTCCTCTCCCTCCCACTTACCTTGGCCTCCCTTACCTTTCCTGTCTTCTGCCACAGAAGGGAGGAATATTCCTCCCTTCTGACAGCACATCTCAACCTATCCTAAGTGAATGCCCTTCAAAGTTAAACTAGCTTGCAATTCCTTATAAAAAATCCCCAAACCTTCTTCAGATAAATGAACCCCATCCTTACCATACCTGTCTAGCCACCAGACCCAAATGCCAGGGTGAGGAATGTACAACCCGTTAATGTCCCTTAACACCTTATGCATAGAATTATTAATTCTCCTTCTCATTCTCTCCACAGTTTTAATGGACCTAGCCCCCTCCATTTCTTTCTCTGTACCACTTCTGACCAGCAGATAATAGCTTGTGGCCAGCAGTCATGCATGCAATATACCTCTTGTACCATTAAACCAATTAGATCTTTTATTGGATGTTGACAGATATCATTAACCCCTAGGTGCAATGAAATGGCAGTAGGAGTTTTATCGCTTCTTGCATCTTGCTGTAGTACTGCCCTGAGATGGTGCTACTGCATTCCTGATACCCCAAACCAAATTGCTTTGCAAGAAGCTCATTTTCCTCCTTGGACTGCCCTGGACAAAGCGATGGAGTCTCTGAATGAAAGAATGACCCACTATCCAGATGTATTTCCAATCCAAAGATGTGAGAGCTGAAATATAAAGGACAAGAGTTAAAGCCATTTACACCTTACATAGCCTTTAAGCATTGGACTTCCACCTGCCCATCTTCATAATGGCTGCACCCATTTGAAAGAAATGTAATGTATATTTATCTGAGTCTAGGCCATTCAACTTGATTGCCTCCTCTAAAACTGCTCTCATCTGATACTGTGTCAGAGGTTCACCTTGTTGATATCAAAAGAATGGACCATCTGACCTACCCCTATAGTTGCGGTAATCTAGTAGCACTTTAGTCAAGTCCCATTCCAAACCCTTTGAGGTAACCACTCTTACCCACTGACCTTTGCCTTTTTGATCCATTTTGGATTTTGCCACATAAACCCAAGTGTCCTCCCTAAGCAAATGTACATGTGCCAGTGATAAAACTGTCCTTGACCTTTTTTCTTGTTTGGTTGAATAATTTCAGACCATCTAAATGCCCCACAAAAAGCCAGCAAAAAGGCAGCCCATTAATGGTCTGGCACTCGAACCGGAGAAGGTTTCGCATTTGGAGCCAGCAACCGGAACCGAGTCCACTGCAAACAAGAAAGGGAGATTGCTAATGAGTTATCAATGCCTGGAATGTGTTGTGCCTTCACTGTGATATTTAACATTAAGCACTTAAAATAAAATATCTCATCACCCTGCCTACCATCCCCTTACCCCCCCAGCTGATTATTGACTATGTGTACTATGAGACTGTTATCCAAGCAAAGCTAACCCACTCTATCTTTCATTTGCACACCCCATATTTCCAGTGCAATCACTACTGGGAAAAATTCCATCTCTGCAATTGAAATATTTAAACCTACTTTTTACTTGAGTCGGCCATGCTGCACTGAACCACTGATCTTGAAAATAACCCCCAAAGCCAATTCCCCTTCCTGCATCTATAAACACTGAAGTGGTAGTTGGTTGTCTCTCTCCTGCCAAATTGCTGTCCCATTGTAATCTAATAAGAAACGTAGCCACATTAATCCTCCTTCATGCCCTGTGAAGCCCTAATCCGGTGGTGTGGCCTTGTGCAC